>NW_027507748.1:403879909-404089909 GCF_037356315.1 Lithobates pipiens | reverse complement strand
GAGCAAGAAACGCAAGAATCGGAAGAAGGGCAACGCTAGAGAGGAGCACAATCCGAACACTCCAGCTAACAAAGAGGAGAACTTGGAAGGACAGCAACCAGGCACTAAATCTAAGAAAAAGAAGAGGAAGAGAAACAAGGCAGGACAACAAGGAGGAGCAAATGAGAACTTGGGAGCACCAGGAAACAAGAAGAAAAAACTTAATGAAGATGCCAAGAGCAAAGTGGACACAGCAAAACTTGAAAAGGCAAAGAAGAAAAAGAAACAAAAGAAGCCTAATAACAGCTAGTGACAAATACCTATATTTCTACTACACAGACTGATCAGATCTTGTACAGAATTTGTAGTGTATGTATGTTTTTTTAAAACTGATTTACAGTTCATTTTAGCTATTCCTGTTTTAATTAAAAAGCCAGCTATGATGAACACTGACACTGATATCAAAATGTTCAGTATACTTTATAAAGTTTTTAGAACAGGCTGTCGTGGTTTGTATAAAACACAAGGGGGAGTAGTTATGCTATGGTTCCTTCTATGTTACAGCTTACAGTAGTAACATCTTTGTTCTATAAAGGTTTCTACATGCAATGTCAAAATGTACTTACAAATTCCAGATATCACATTTTCAGTATCCTTGTAATCTGAGCTGAAAAGCAAAGTAGTATGTCGCCCTTTTGTAATGCTATGAGTGGGAAGTTTTTTGTGATATTACTGTATTAAGTAAACTGAAGAATGAGAATGTCATATTGGCCTCCTTCATTTTTAATACCCTTGGATTTGTTTAAGCATAGTGGTAGAGCTTGGTTCACTATAGCTTGGTCTGTGAAAAAGATCAGGTGTTTGTAGATATTGTATTGTATAGGACAGTGATTCTCAACCAAGGTTCCGTGGAACCCTAGGGTTCCTCCAGAGGTTGCTAGGGGTTCCTTCAGCATTGGGCGATTTCTGCCTCTCAGATAAATTCCCACTGTTCCCAAGATCCTATTGATCTTTTTAGCTATCTGTAAGGTCGTCATTCTTCCCAATGACCACAAGTATAAGGACCTTTCTTCCCACTGACCATCACACCAATGTATCATGAATTGCAGATTTCTAATTTTTAACAGGGGGTTCCCCAAGAGTGGAGAGCTATTTCGAGTGTTCCTCTGTGTTGATAGGTTGAGAGGCTCATATAGGATATTGTTTTTTGATGTTGCATATACATTGGAATTCATCTTGCATGTGAAAAAGTGTAAAAACTGAAGCTGTATTCCTAATAATGGTTAATGCTAGCAATCCTAATCCTTTCTATAGAGCACATCTTTGTGAAGTATAAATGTCCTTAAAACGATGAGCCAAGAGTAAAGGAGACATCCCCTTTATCTGCTTGTCCCTGCCAGTGAATTGAGTGATCGGTCTGTTTATGGCAGTCGGTCCGATAAAAGCCGACCAGCTCTTGAGCAGTGCTCTCAGCCAATGGCTGGTGGAGTGTTCTGACAGGGGGTGTTCCCCCGTTGGAACACAGCAGCTCAGCAGTGGAGATTGTTGTACTAACATCCAATCGTTAGTACATCGGTTTTGACCGGAGCTGTGAGTTCAACCACTGGGTTGAATAAATAAAACCTTATGGTGTGTACTAGGCTTAAGAGACCTTCAAATGGTTTATTATAATTCTGTATGCAGAGGCCCCTTTCTATGCACATCATCTCTAGCCCTCAAGACATTGAGAAATAATTGAAAAAGTACATTTGCAAATATTCTTGATTTGTCAGGATAATGGTAAAGGGGCTTAGGTGTTTTGAAGTGCTCTTATTCTTTGAAGTGTCTCTAAGGATATCTAGATGTTCACTTCCCCTGAATTGATGTTCATGCACACAATCTTGGCATGTGGCTTAAAACAATGAAAAGCTTTAATATTTTCAAGTTTGTTTTTGTGACGTAGTGTGGAATGATTTGAAATGCATTTGGATTTTTAACTGAGATTTATGGAACAGTGTTTGCTTGCATTTATTCTTGCATTTGCTGTGCTTCACATTTTGGTTTTAAGAAATAAGTGCTCAAAATTCAAACATGGCTGTAGTTCCCATGAAAGGGGGTCAAAGGGTCGCACTAGTGAACAGATTGATACAATAACAAGTAGATTATTTAAAGCGGAAGTTTGGTATCATCTTTTTGGATACAGCACCAAACAAATGAGTGTTGTGTATCCCATTACTTGCAGGCTTCTGCTTCTTCCTGCTGTGTCTCTTTCACTGCTGCTGGATCCTTCCCTTTGCAAGGAATGCCCCTCCGTGTATCCATGAAATCCTGCCCATTCTGTGAGGTTCCTTTGTCAGTCTACTTATATTTATCTTTTTTTTTTTTTTTTTTCCTAATCTTCAAATGACACTTCTTTTGATTACTCTTAATCACTTCAGCCCCGGAATAAGTTACCCCCTTCCTGACCAGAGCACTTTTTGCGATTTGGCACTGCGTCACTTTAACTTACAATTATGCGGTCGTGCGACGTGGCTCCCAAACAAAATTGACATCCTTTTTTTCCACACAAATAGAGCTTTCTTTTAGTGACATTTGATCACCTCTGCAGTTATTTTTGCGTTATAAACAAAAAAAAGCGCCAATTTTGAAAAAAATACCTTTTTTTAATTTTTTTTTTATTTATTTTTTTTTTTTTACTTTTTGCTATAATATCCCCAAAAAATATATTTTTTCCCCTCAGTTTAGACAGATATGCATTCTACATATTTTTGGTAAAAAAAAAATCGCAATAAGTCTTTGGTTTGCGCAAAACTTATATTGTCAACAAAATAGGGGATAGTTTTATGGCATTTTTATTGATAATTTAAAAAAAAAATGTATAATGTCGATCAGCAGTTTTTTTATCGTGACTGCGATATTATGGCAGACACATCGGACAATTTTGACACATTTTTGGGACCATTGGCATTAATACAGCGATCAATGCTAAAAAAATTGCATTGATTACTGTAAAAATGTCACTGGCAGTAAAGGGATTAACCAGTAGGTGGTGCTGTAGGGGGTAAGTGTGTCCTAGGGAGTGATCCTAACTGGGGGGGAGGGGGCTGTTTGTGACACATCACTGCTCCTGATCACAGGGAGCTGTGATCAGTGTCACTAGGCAGAACGGGGAGATGCTTGTTTACATTAGCATCTCCCCATTTCTTCTCACCGTGAGACAATCGCGGGTATCCCCGCAGACCAAGTCTGCGGGACTCGCGGTCACGGAGCTCCCAGCGGGCATGCCTGTAAGCCACCTCTTAAAGAGCCATGTACAGGTACGTTAATCTGCCTGTACGTGCCTTTCTGCCGCAGTATATCTGTGTGAGGCAGTCGGAAAGCAGTTAAAGTACATCTTGGGAAACCTATCGTAATTAACAATCGGTAATGTTCGGCTCTAACCTTGGCAAGTGGTGCAACAAATGAGTTGGCCACAGGGTGTCTTGCATGTTACATAGTTGGTAAGATTGAAAAGACACAAGTCCAACGCGTGTGTGCGTGCGCTTTTATGTCAATATTACATTGTATATCCCTGTATGTGGTGGTCGTTTCGTTGATTAATAGTTTTTTGAAATGATCTATGCTCCCTTAGTTTTATCCCTATTGTGGGGTCACCAGTACAGTATTTGTACATTGAAATCATATCCCCCCTCAAGCGTCTCTTATCCAGAGAGAATAGGTTCAGTGCTTGTAAACTTTCCTCGTAACTAAGATCCTCTAATCCCATTATTAGCTTTGTTGCCCTTCTCTGTATTTGCTCCATTTCCAGCTCATCCTTCCTGAGGACTGACGCCCAGAACTGGACGGCATACTCCAGGTGTGCCAGGGCAGTGTGAGTTTTATCTCTGGAATGAATCCCCTTTTTAATGCATGCCAATATTCTGTTGGCTTTGCTTGCAGCAGCTTGGCATTGCATGCCGTTGCTGAGCTTTTCATTTATTAGGACTCCAAGGGCCTTTTTCATCCTAGATTCCCCCAGAGGTTCTCCCCCCAGTGAGTAGATTGTATTCATGTTTTTCCACCTACATGCATTATTTTACATTTTTCTACATTAATCCTCATTTGCCATGTAGTTGCCCACCACATTAATTTGTTCACATCTTCTTGCAAGGTTTCCACATCCTGCAGAGAAGTTCTTACCCTGCTTAGCTTGGTATCCGCAAATACTGAGATTTAGCTGTTTATCCCAGCTTAGTATCTGCAAATACTGAGATTGATCTATTTATCCCATGCTCCAGATCATTTAAGAATAAATTGAATAGGATTGGTCCCAGGACAGAACCCTGGGGGACTACACTTTCCACATTGGACCATTCCAAGTACTCCCCATTTATCACTACCCTCTGAACTCTCCCTTGTAGCCAGTTTTAAATCCAGGTACTCACCCTTTGGTCCATGCTGACAGACCTTGGCTTGTACAGTAAAAGTTTGCTGGGAACTGTATCAAATGCCTTTGTATAATCCAGATACACTAAGTCTATGGGCCTTCATTCATCTAGATGGCAGCTCACCTCCTCATAGAAATTTTAATAGATTTGTTTGGCAAGAACGATTTTTCATGAATCCATGCTGATGATACAATTGTCATTACTAAAATCTTGTATATAGTCCCTTATTATCCCTTGCATACCATTGATGTTAGGCTAACCGGTCTGTAGTTCCCAGGGACTGGGACTGTGGTCCATTCCTGTGGCACAAAACCCAGAAGACCCCTTTCAGGGGTATGGCTCCTGGATGGGATAAGCGATGTATAAAAAAAAAAAGGTGTGGTTTCCCATTAAATTACTGATCTCTTGGCTCTAAATGTCTTGTTGGACCGATGGTATACACTACATATATAAGACGCACTGCAGTGCCAAGCACACATTCTTTCAAGGCACAAGGTGATGGGGTCATATATAGTTTTTGTGGGGGGTTTTTTTCCCCATAATTTTATCCACCCTTCTAGGTAACGTTCATTTCAATTTGGTCTTTTTCTTCACCTCCACTACTGGATGTTCCTCTCTGGTTAGTGGCAGTGCCTATAAGACTCCTAAATGTGCACTTACATTTTCTGTCAGACGCAAGCTAAATGCTTTGCTTTCTTACCTGTTGCCTTAAACCTCAGACACCCAGCCATAGGATTTCCTCATACTAGACTCACTGAACGCCCTCAGTTTGCATCCATCTGTGAGTACCCCACAGAGGGTGAGCCTCAGTAATGACTGATTGCAGTCACTCAGTAGCTGGGAACACATAGGACATGTAGCCAAAATTCGGCCACAGGCCCAGAGGAAATTCCCAAGCTGTTCCCTTGTTCCAGAGTAACATCCTACACTGACAACTCCATTCTCCTAAATTGAGCACTTCAGACGTGCACCGTGTGGCCTATCTGAATAAAGCCGAATTTTCTGCCACTATGACTGATTTATTCTAAAAAAGCTATAGCTACTTCTGAAAATGGTAGGTATCAACAGTCTATCTTCTGAAAGATATACACCACCGCTCAAAGGCAGGTCCTGGGAACTCGGAGATAATTGCTCCAGTTGAAGGGATCCGGGTGCGAGCCACAGCATGCAGATAATGTGGATAATGACAGAACTCTGGATGGCCGCACTCCAATGCTAAAACGATGCTTTATTCAAATATTTAGGACACAGCAATGTGCAGCTTTTGGCATCTTTTGCTGTGATGTAATTTGCTGTGTCCTAAATATTTGAATAAAGCATCGTTTTAGCATTGGCGTGTGGCCGTCCAGAGTTCTGTCAATATCCACAGTCTATCTTCTGCCTCTCTCATCCCTGACTACATTCATGGGATACCACATGGATTGCCCAGTTTTCTGTGTTACGCAGAAGGCGAAGGAAAGTTTCCACCACCTTGCCACATGCTAGCCTTGTGTCCTATGTCAAAGGAGTTTAAAAACATACGGACAGTTCCTGCTGTGGATCCAGCTATTTTCGCACTAAACAATCCTCTGTTTTTATTGAATGTGTTCTCTTCTTTTCAGATTCAGTAGATAGGTGTTAGGCGACATACATTGAGGTTGCTACGGAAGGAAGGAGGTTCCAACCCCAACGTCCATGTTAACTCCTTTACCGATATTCCCTAATTTGGTGACTTTAATTTATTTTTTATTTTACCACCTCTTCTGTGGGCTGCAAACATGCTGCCTTTCAAGAACAGCCTGATTCTCCTCACAGATTTTTTGATGCTTTTGCAAACACATCTAGGGAGGCACAGTGGTGTAGTGGTAAGTACTCTCACCTAGCAGTAAGAAGGGTCGCTGGTTCAAATCCCAACCACGACACTACCTGCCTGGAGTTTGCATGTTCTCCCTGTGCGGGTTTCCTCCCACAATCCAAAGACATGCAGGTAGGTTAATTGGATTCTGTCCAAAATTGGCCCTAGTATATAAATGGGGACCTTGGATCGTGGGCTCCTTGAGGGTAGGGACTGATGTGAGTGTGCAATGTACAGGGACAATTGTAGACACTCACTCAGGTTGAACTAGATGGACTGGTGTCTTCATTCAACCTTACTAACTATGTAACATCTAATTTATACCCCATATTTATTTTCCACATCAGGATATTTATTGGCTTGTGGAATATTCATGTTCTCTTCTCTGACGCTCTATTAAAGGAACCCTGTTTTACAGCCTTAATCAGATTCCAAGGCGTCTTGGAGACCTGATTCTAATAGGCCACTGAGTCTAGCTCTGTGACCCTATACTTGCGCATATCCTTTTATCAAAAAATCTTTAGCCCTTTACTAAAATTTTACCAGGAGTGGTGTATTAAGTAATCGCTGCTCCTTTTTGGAGACCTAGAGCTGCTCAAAAAGCAGCTTTCTCTGACTTCTTCATTCTACACAGTATGGTTAAGCAATGTCTGGTGGCTATTAACCTCCTTTTCATTCAGCTCAATATTTAATTTTTGGCTGAGTTAAAGTTTACGAACATGCTCTTATGACGTTGCCCCTGTCTGAACAATCATACTAGATCATGATGACAAATTCCTTGACTGAATTGTCTTGTATTTGGGATCCCTAGCAGCTGCCTTCCCAAGGAAGGTTAGCTCTGTTGCTTGGACCCTGCCGTTTATGTTTGCATGGCTCAGGATCCTCAGGCTTTACGGGGGAGTTTGTAATACACTTTTATGCCCTGTATAAGGCTGCATACTACCATAGTGCTTGCTGAGCTGAGAAGTCTTTTGCTCTTGCCTCCTCAAAACTTTTTTTTTTTTTTTGCACTGTGGTATAGGTATATCTATGAATCTTATCAAATTTTTCCTTTAAGCGTTTGTTTCTACATCCATATGCGGTCATTAGGTACTACAACACTTGCACAGCATCATCGGCTGTATTCAATATACAGTGCACCTGGAAAGTATTCACAGCGCTGCACTTTTTCCACATTTTATGTTACAGCCTTATTCCAAAATGTATTAAATTCATTATTTTCCTCAAGTAGTGATGATCCTCACCATGCCAACATCCAAAATATATATTCAAGGATTGACCAAGTCAAAAAACTAATTAACGGACTCTGTTAGCACATAATGAGAGAGAGAAACAGTAAAAAAGTATAAATTTTATTACAGCATAGTTAAAAAAAAACATACCAGGTAAAGGAAAAATTTCCTGATCCAGTAATGCCTCCAAAAACTTGCTCGTCAACTTAAGGCCCATACACACGATCAGACTTTTTGACAACAAACATGCAAATTAGCTGTTTTGGAGCAACATCCGACCGTGTGTACGCTCCATCGGACAAACTTTTGTTTTTCATCTGACTTTTGTTGGCTGTGCGAACAGACAAACTTTCTGGCAACAAAAGTCCGATGGAGCAAAGTCTGATCGTGTGTACAGAAAACCATAGAACTTTTGTACAAAGTACAAACAGGCATGCTCAGAACCAATGCAAAAGATCAGACAACAATACAGAAGTTGGCCAAAGGTGGCGGTAAAAAGTAGAAAAACCACGTGATTTGGTGAAAGTTGGCTGAAAAAGTCCTGCTGTGTGTATGCAATACAAGTTCAGGGCCGACGCCCTTTGTACAAAAATCCAAGGGAAAGTTTGTACAAAGTCTTATCGTGTGTATGAGGCTTTATTTCACCAAAACATTAGCCTCCTTAGGACAGATACTGAGGAGGTGCTACTAAACTTGTGGCTCAAGGTGTGGGAGGACATGACCAAACCGACAAACGTACATATATCGTTTGGTCTATAGTAGATACCACTGGTATATAGTAGTCATGTATAGGTATTTGAATATAAATCACACACAGCAGTAAGTGGTCACAAATTCCCACTATAGGCGTGTTCAATACAATATCAATAGTACCAAGAGATGGCCCATGGATACTGGACCAAGTTATTAATGGGTAAGTATACAGCCCCCTTAAGTATAGAGGCAAATGGAATATCTAAATATGCAATAACTGCACTTATCACATAGGAAGAGACATTTTGTTGGGGCTCAAGTTGGTATTGCTGCATACATAGGGGAGAAGTGTATCCCTTTTGGTGCTGCACCCCTGTGTACAGCTTTCCTTGCTGTGTGTGGTCATTATTTTCCTCAAAATTCTACAATCAATACCCCATAATGACAACATAAAAGTATAATAAAAAACTCAAAAAAATACCATGTACAGAAGTATTCACAGCCTTTGCTCAATACTTTGTGGGAAGTACCTTTGGTGCCAATTACAGCCTCAAGTCTTTTTGTGATGATACAAGCTTGGCACACCTATTTTTGGGCAGTTTCCCTTTTTCTTCTTTGCAGGACCGCTCAAGCTCTATCAGGTTGAATGAGGAGCCATTTCAAATCTCTCCAGAGATGTATAATCAGGTTCAAGTCTGAGCTTTGGCTGGGCCACTCAAGGACATTCACAGAGTTGTCCCATAGCTACTCCTTTGTTATCTTGGCTGTGTGCTTCGGGTCATTGTCCTGTTGGAAGATGGACCTTCACCCCAGTCTGAGGTCCAGAGCACTCTGAAGCAGGTTTTCATCAAGAATATCTCTACATTGCTGCATTCATCTTTGCCCCGATACTGACTAGTCTCCCAGTTCTGCTACTGAAAAGCTTCTGCTGCCACCACCATGCTTCACTGTAGAGATGGTATTGGTCAGGTGATGAGCGGTGCCTGGTTTCCTCCAGACATGCTTGCCATTCAGGCCGAGTTGTTTCATCAGACAAGAGAATTTTGTTTCTCATGGTCGGAGTCCTTCAGCTTCCTTTTGGCATACTCCAAGTGGTCTGCCATGTGCCTTTTATTGAGGAGTGGCTTCCTTCTGCACACTACAATTCAGCCTGATTAGTGGAGTACTGCAGAGATGGTTGTTCTTCTGGAAGGTTCTCCTCTCTGCAGAAAGTTGCTGGAGCTCTGTCAGAGTGACCATAAGGTTCTTGGTCACCTCCCTAAGAACCTTCTCCCCCGATCGCTCAGTTTGGCTGGGTGGCCTGCTCTAGGAATAGTCCTAATGGTTCCAAACTTCTTCCATTTACGGATGATGGAGGCCACTGTGCTCATTGGAACCTTCAATACTGCAGACATTTTCTGTGCCTCAATACAATCCTGTCTCAGTGGTTTACAGACAATTCCTTGGGCTTCTTGGCTTGGTTTGTGCTCTGACATGCACTGTTAACTATGGGACCCTATATACTTATAGACAGGTGTGTGCCTTTCCAAATCGTGTCCAATCAACTGAATTTATCACAGATGAACTCCAAGTTGTAGAAACATCTCAAGGATGATCAGTGGATTTTGAGTCATGGCAAAGGCTGTAAATAAATGTTTTTTGCCCCATTTGTTTATTTTTATACATTTGCAAAGATTTCAAAAACAAACTTTTTTCACGTTGTCATTATGGGGTATTTTGAGGAAAATAATTAAATCAATTTTGGAATAAAGCTGTAACATAACAAATGTGGATAAAGAGAAGTACTGTGAATATTTTCCATATGCACTGTAACTTCTCCCTGATATGCCCGTTTCTCTAATTCACTAAAACGCACTAGTGAAACATCTGTGTAATACACATTTTGGTGGAGTGCATACATATCTCTCTCCCCACAATTTACAAACCTATTGGGGGAGTTGGCTGTTGCCTTGCAAGGTAACTCATCCCTGGAATGGTTCCCATCATGCAACCTTCTTTGTTTGCACTCACCAAACTCTTAAGTCCGCGTTCACATTGGTGCAGCTTTGAAATCATGCAATTTTAAAGCTGCATATCAGTGCGATTTTGCACTACTGATTTCATTGCAACTTCATACAAATGAAGTCTACGCAAGTCGCTATGAAATCGTCAAATAGTAGTGCAGGAACCTTTTTCAAAGTCGCTGCGACTTGAGTCGTGGCAATTTAATGGTTCCATTGCTGACAATGGAGTGACTTGTCATGCGATTTTGAACTTTCAAATCGCATGGGAAATCGCATCGGTGTGAACGGGGGCTTAGACTTAGGGGTTTTTTTTTTTGAGTTTTTTTTTTTTTTATCTGGCTTTGTATTTATTTCTGACTTTGCACTTCTGTGCTCTCCCTATTGCAAGCTTGCTCCTTCTTGTCGCCTATGGTGATCTTCTATAACCCTTTAGGATATTTTTTAAATGTTCTCTTGAACCCTTTATGATCCTGGGGGTCACCTTGGGATATTATTTCTCTAGAACCATGGGGCTTTCTCCCTAGCAGCCATGCTGCTGCCTGGGCACCCCTCACTTATTGGAAGTCCTCTCCTTTTTCTTTCTTTCTCATTTATTTTTACTATGCTACAGGAGAATCAACTTTTGCCTGGAAGCTGTTCCCTGGACAACAATTTTCCCTCAAAACTGTCCTACCACTGGCAGCCTTTTATACTTTATTTGTGGTTTCTTGATCTTTGACAGAAAAACGTAACTGTGACTTGTCTTTGCATTTAGGACTTTTCCTCCTCATTTAAACGTTATTTCATTAAAACACCTGGCTGTGCCTTGTGTTTACATTTCAGCCAGTGCTCCCTTTATTAAAATGTCCTGAAGGTCTTCCCTCTGCATAGTATTGTTATAATTTTTTTTTTTTTTTTTTTTTTAGAATATTTTGCCATTTATCCTCCACCTTAGAGACTTCAATGGAATTTTTTGGTAAATTAGAATTTGCTGAACCCCTTGCAAATCAAAACCTAGCAGGTTTGCTCATCAATAATGAAAACCACATAAACCCTAAATGAGGTACTTTTAATTTGCTAACCTTTATCATTTTTTTTCTCTCTCCATAACATGCTGTTTTAATCCTTTGCTGCACACCAGCACTGACAATTGGCAGCTACTTCCTGTCTACATGCATACACTCCAGCGATTGTTGCATATTATTTCTCAGGGTTTCCTAATATGACAAAAGGAACATGATTTTTGCAATGATCTCAAACAGCTAAAATAGGAGATATTGGTTAAAATGTTTTTCATGACTTGTTTTTTGTAGATACATTTTTATTAGCACAAACAGATGTGGCACACTGGGCAGTAAGTCACAAAAATTGTCCCATATATGGCCTTATAATATGAAAAGTAAATGAGATTACTGTGCTTATATCCACAACTGTAATGATCTATAGCTAAATAGAGAGCGGCTCGCACAGTATTGGTGAATAACAATAAAAACAATAATAGAGATATGGTGCAGCGCTTATATAAATTAGAGTCCATAAGAAATTGATCAAAAGACTGTGTTCAACGCACTTCACATCAAGAGGTGGTTAACAGAAGGTGAAAGAGGGAGGAAACCATCACCGACACCCAATAACACTACTGCTTACACTCCTTAGTGGACCCTCATCACAAATGTCACTCAAGAGTTTGATATAACGAATGCCCTTTAATCCCCATACATCTCAGTCAGGGCAAACCAACAAGAACACAGGTATAACTACCCGATCTCAACTTTCCTTCTCCAGATACTCCAGCAATGATCACCATCAATTTTTTCTTCAAATTATATGATCTAAGAAAAACTTGCCTGATCCACCTAGCAATAGTGGAGTCAAAACCCCTGTGGGAACCCTAAGGAAGCACAAATAGGGAATCTAATTGCTTAAAAGGGAGTAGACCCTCACAGTATGCACCACATAAATGCAGTGAAGAGAAATTTCCTTTGGATGCATTAAAGTGGTACATGATAAAGGAAAGACAATATCTTTGTTAAGTTGGAAAGAAGAAATCATCTTTGAGAGTAAGGGTGCTTTAGGCTTCTGAGAAGCTGAGAGAACCAGATTAAGGTCACAGGAGACTGCACAGGGAGAAAGATGTGTGCTACAACTTGAAACTTACTAAGGCGTGAAAGGCCAAAGGTCTCTACAACAGCATGACCAATGCCAAGATTTGTCCCTCTGTAGTACTCCAAAGCCAGATTCGGATGTAGACCAGACTGGAGAAAAAACAGAATGTGTTCCACTGAATACTTTTTAGGATAAAAGTTCCTCAACTCACATCAAGCAAAACAGACCTTCCAGATGCAAAAGCAGACCAGGTACAATTTGTGAAAAGTCAAATTTTCAGCCTTCAACAAGGTGCAGATGAAAGACTCTCATAGGCTCCTGTCTTTCATAACCATGGCTTCAACATTGGCCCCTTATACAGAAGATCCAGAAGGACCCACAGAGCATATGTCATCAATGTGACTATGCCTGAGTACCAATGAGAATCACAGGAATGCCCTCTATCTCAATCCTAGGAAAAAGATGAGGGTAGGTCTGGAGGGTTTCCCCCTGTTCAATATGTTGTGAATGTGGACACCAGCAAATACACGTCCAGTGTCCCATACCTGTGGCTTAGGGCCTAAAATCCTTCTGGCTCATTCGACCCGGACCAGACACTGACCACTAAGAAAGTCCAACTGAAAATGTTCCAAGGGGGAAGGTGGACAAGGCCAGAACATGCAGTTCTGTCCAAGCAAGGATCGAGTCTGCTTCCTTTTCAATCAATTTTTACTGTCTATCAATTTTCTGAAACTATGGGTGATTTACCTAGTTATCTTGCTTTGGTCAGTAAGTTGCAGGGTCTCCCAGTAATTATGGTATGGCTTTGAGTCCCCAATGATGATTTATTTAGGCCACTGTCGTGGTATCATTGAATGGAATTGTTGTCCTTGAAAAAGAGGAGTCCTGTGTTGAAGCGACAGCTGCTCTAGAACTGAGATCAGGATCGTTGTTGAGAAAGCAAACTTACTCGAATGACCAAGTCCCCTGCACTGATAGGGCATCTAGGACTGTTACCCAGCCCAACTGGCTAGCATCCATCACAAGAACCTTCCAGTGCTGTGCTGGGCTGGGCTGGAAATCCACCAAGCTAGAGAGAATCTGGTCTTGGAGGTCAGATGCATGGGATGGTCCAAGCACCGGGTCTGCTTGTCCCATACTGCCAAAATGTTGAGTTGCAGCAGTCTGGGGTGAAACTGGGCATACAGTGCCTTGCGAAAGTATTCGGCCCCCTTGAACTTTTCAACCTTTTGCCACATTTCAGGCTGCAAACATAAAGATATAACATTTTTATTTTTTGTGAAGAATCACCAACAAGTGGGACAAAATTGTGAAGTGGAACGAAATCTATTGGATATTTTAAACTTTTTTAGCAAATGAAAAACTGAAAAGTGTTGCGTGCAAAATTATTCGGCCCCTTTACTTTCAGTGCAGCAAACTCACTCCAGAAGTTCAGCGAGGATCTCTGAATGATCCAATGTTGTCCTAAATGACTGATGGTGATAAATAAAATCCACCTGTGTGTAATCAAGTCTCTGTATAAATGCACCTGCTCTGTGATAGTTTTAGGGTTCTGTTGAAAGCGCAGAGAGCATCATGAAGACCAAGGAACACACCAAGCAGGTCTGTAATACTGTTGTGGAGAAGTTTAAAGCCGGATTTGGATACAAAAAAATTTCCCAAGCTTTAAACATCCCAAGGAGCACTGTGCAAGCGATCATTTTGAAATGGAAGGAGTATCAGACCACTGCAAATCTACCAAGACCTGGCCGTCCCTCTAAACTTTCAGCTCAGACAAGGAGAAGACTGATCAGAGATGCAGCCAAGAGGCCCATGATCACTCTGGATGAACTGCAGAGAACTACAGCTGAGCTGGGAGAGTCTGTCCATAGGACAACAATCAGTCGTACACTGCACAAATCTGGCCTTTATGGAAGAGTGGCAAGAAGAAAGCCATTTCTCAAAGATATCCATAAATAGTCTTGTCTAAAGTTTGCCATAAGCCACCTGGGAGACACACCAAACATGTGGAAGAAGGTGCTCTGGTCAGATGAAACCAAAATCGATCTTTTTGCCCACAATGCAAAACGATATGTTTGGCGTAAAAGCAACACAGCTCATCACCCTCAACACACCATCCCCACTGTCAAACATGGTGGTGGCAGCATCATGGTTTGGGCCTGCTTTTCTTCAGCAGGGACAGGGAAGATGGTTAAAATTGAGGGGAAGATGGATGCAGCCAAATACAGGACCATTCTGGATGAAAACCTGTTGGAGTCTGCAAAAGACCTGAAACTGGGACTGAGATTTATCTTCCAACAAGACAATGATCCCAAACATACAGCAAAATCTACAAAGGAATGGTTCACAAATAAACGTATCCAGGTGTTAGAATGGCCAAGTCAAAGTCCAGACCTGAATCCAATCGAGAATCTGTGGAAAGAGCTGAAAACTGCTGTTCACAAACGCTCTCCATCCAACCTCACTGAGCTCGAGCTGTTTTGCAAGGAAGAATGGGCAAGAATTTCAGTCTCTCGATGTGCAAAACTGAAAGAGACATACCCCAAGCGACTTGCAGCTGTAATCGCAGCAAAAGGTGGCTCTACAAAGTACTAACGCAAGGGGGCCGAATAATTTTGCATGCCCCACTTTTCATTTTTTTATTAGTTAAAAAAGTTTCAAAAATCCAATAGATTTCGTTCCACTTCACAATTGTGTCCCACTTGTTGGTGATTCTTCACAAAAAATAAAAATTTTATATCTTTTTGTTTGAAGCCGGAAATGTGGCAAAAGGTTGAAAAGTTCAAGGGGGCTGAATACTTTCGCAAGGCACTGTACATCACAGCCCTGAAGGAGACAACAATTAGACTGTTATACAGGCACCAAATAAGGCCCAGATACCTCAAACTGTAACATGGACATGGATCTAGGGATGGCTTCCTCTGGTTGAGGATCCAATCTAAGCTCTGCAGATTTTGCATTGTTTGTTGGATATTTGTTAACAGTGTTTAAAAAAAAAAAAAAGCAGTCTGGGGTGTTTGTGTAATGCCACCACAGATGCTTAGCAAATGTTCTTTTGTACAAGTTAAAGACTCATACTCGTTACTGTATGCCTCCCCGAAAGCCAATATTAGGATGACGGACAAAATGTCTACCGAGTTTGCTCTGGCCGGGGGGACGCGGCAAGGATGTCCGCTCTCCTTATCAGAGACAGTGTTGATGTACGAGGATTTCAGTATGGGGATATCCACGAGAAGATCATGCTCTATGCAGATGACATGCTGCTTTTCCTGGATGACCCCAGCCAGTCCCTGCCACAGGTGATGTCCATAATAGAGAACTTTGGAAGGTTTTCCGGTCTGACCATTAACTGGTCTAAGTCGGCCTTGTTGAAATTAGATGAAGGAGAGGTATCGGTCCCGGACTCATGCCCAGTACCAGTGGTGACTAGTTTTAAATACCTGGGGGTGCAAATAACGTCTACAGTAGGGGACTATTGTTCAGTGAACATATGTCCTCTGCTGTCGAGATTCCGGGATAGGATAAACACATGGAACACCCTTAGGATGTCCCCGGCCGGGAAGGCCAAGCAAGGATTCACGGAATATAGTCCGATATGGGGAAATCAAACATATGATGAGATCACTAAATTGCAGCCTGACCATAGATGGAGAGCCCATAACGTACAGCTATTGTCCCATGTATTTCAGGATGGAAAGCTTCTATCATTTACAGCCCTGCGGCAAAAATTTAACCTTATGGAGGCTATGATCTTCCCTTATTTGCAGTTGCGGCATGCGGTGGCCGCGCAGGGGGACTCGGGTGACTGGGTGTTGTCGCCCACCCCGTTGTTTCACGCGTTGCACTCTGCGGATGGCACGAAGGGTATAATCTCGCAATGTTATCAGATGCTGCTAGCGCAGCACCTGCGCGGCCATCCTTGCAAAGCACTGTCGCTTTGGGAACGAGATGTTGGCGCCCTTACGGGTGAGCAGTGGGAGGAGGCCCTGCAGGCTATCACCTACTGTTCACTGAATGTGGCGCAAAGGGTCTCCCAACTCTATATCATACTGAGAGCGCACTATACACCGGTGAGATTGAGTAGGATGGGTGGACTGGCTGACCCCCTGTGTGGTAGGTGCGGGCAACACGAGGGGGACCTTATCCATCTCCTATGGCGCTGCCCGAAACTCCACAGATACTGGAAGGAGGTAGTGGACACTGTTAATGCGGTGTTTCACACGCAGATACCCAGGGACCCAGTGTGCTGCGTTCTGGGGATATTGGAGGGGGTGGTGTCGTTGGAGCCTATCAAGGTGGCAGTCTCCAGGGCGCTGTTCCAGGCTAGGAAGCTTATTTTGCTAGGTTGGAAATCCGTAGAACCCCCTGTGGCGGCGACCTGGATAACTCATATGGGCAGGACCCTTATTATGGAGAAATATATTTACCAGCATGGTCATGCTGGCTGGACACCCCTGGGCTAAGTCCAACCGAACTAATATTGTCCAGGTTACTGTAGGATGTGTGACGCAAGGCAGGTATGTGAGCCCTAGCTTGAAAATGTTATACCTACTGGGGAACTTTATGCAATTGTGGGGTGGAGGGAGGAGGTCATGGACTGCTGTATTGCCTGTATGTATTTTAACAACTATGTGTCAAATGGATGTATATGTGCGCTGGAAATTGCTGTATACCTGTAACTTCAATAAACACCTTTTTGATTAAAAAAAAAAAAAAGACTCATACTCATAGGCTAACTGACATTTAACCAACCTGACCATGAGCGTGTGTTTGTATTAATGTGGTAGCACTATTAAACTGGGTCCCTTTGGTAGCAGAGACTAATGTGAATGGTTTACATATTGTTATCAGCTGTGTAATATATTGGTTTTATATGAATATTACAGTATGTAACACATCTATACAATGCATATAGGCAGTGATTTTATTCTATTTAACCTGCTGATGGCAGAGTCAGCACACATGACAATCATCCCTGTTACAGGTGTGTTAGTGGAACAGTAAAAATTGTGCACAAAAAATACCAGCAAATGATTAGACATTCAATTGAATTCAAGTTCTTTTTAATGTATTAAGGTCCACAACCAGCCTTTACAGAATCACCTGTCTTAATGCAGGCTGCCTTAAAGAGGATGTAAACCCTCTTAAAAAAATGGGAAATAATAAATCCCTGCAAGAAAAAGGCATAATGAGCATAGCATACTAGCTCATTATATATTACTTACCTCACATCGAAGCCCCTGCAGCGGTCCTCATCTCCCCCTCCAGCCACCGACATGTCGTCCCGGAGTTACTTCCGAGTATCGCAGCTTCGGCGTTGTGATTTGCCAGAGCCGCGATGATGTCATTCCTGTGCATGGGAGCCACCGGTAATGGCACAAAGACTGCAGCAACAGCACATAGGTGCCATTGCTTCAGTTTTCCCCAGTTATCCCCTGTCCCCGGCATATGCAGGGGACAGGTGATATCTCCTAAAACATGCAGGTTTAGGAGATATCCTGGGTAGCTACAGGTAAGCCTTAATATAGGTTTACCTGTAGCATAAGATTGTAAAATAGGATTTACAACCACTTTAATACACAATAGCACAAAGCATTAATATGAGAGCGCTGATCGGATGCCAATCAGATATTTTTAAGCATGCCACTTCGACAGAAGCTGGAAGTTCAGCTGACTTCTGTTGGACAGGCTGCTGGGCCAAAAGTCAGCCAATTTCTGTTGAATCGGCCCGTGTGTGCGGGGCTTTAGGGCAGTTAGGCACTGGCTGCTGGTAGAGTGAGAGAGAGTGTTGGTAAAAGTTATTTACTTCTAGTAGGCATAGACAAGCATTTAACCCTTGCATAGTAGGATTTTTTTTTCCACTACAGTTTTAAGAAGAGATCAATCTTAGGCCGCGTACACACGCGCGGACTGTTCGCCCAACCTTGTCCGCTGAACAGTGTTTGGGCGGACAGTCCGCTCGTGTGTGGGGCTTCAGCGGACAGTTTCAGCGGACAGTTGGCCGAACAAGGTCTTACAGAAATTCGGAAAAACTGTCCGCTGAAACCTTGTTTCAGCGGACTGTTCGCTCGTGTGTAGGCTTGTTCGGCCAACTAAGTCTCGCGCATGCTCAGAAAGGATTTCCACGTCGGAAGGTTGCATTGCAGTGTATAGGACGTCGTATTTTTCGTCCCGTCGTACGTGCCGTTCACGTCATCGCGCACGGTTTCAGCAAACTGTTCGTCCGTCGTGTGTGGCCATGTCCGTCCATGCTAAGTTTGAGCGGACTGTTCGCTCAAACTGTTGGACGGACAAAGTTGGGCCAACAGTCCGCGCGTGTGTACGCGGCCTTACTCCAATAACGGTAAATTTTAGACCAATTATACAACGTGAAAATATGTCCCAGGTTTCTTCTGCTGATACAGAACTGATCTGATGATTTTTTGTAAATGTAGGTGTTTTATATCTAAATATGATTTTAACAAGGGTTGTTGTTCAAGCCTATTCAAATGACTGGATTTCCAAATGTGCCAAAAAACACATGCACTATTTTTTAGTAACATGACACACCATTAACACAGTACAGTAGAGCATTACTGTGCATTGTGGTGTGCTACAACACGTGCACTGGCGAGGTGTGATGGGAAGAGTTGTTGCTGTGGTATGACAGTTTGTGACCAGTCAGTTTTCCAACTTTCAATAAGTCTAGGGTAAAGATATTGCTGTAAGTTTATTTTCTAGGTTTGTGAGAGCACGTGGGTATGGATATAATTTTATATCATTTTTTTATGTCTGAGTTATTATATGTATATTGTTACAGTTAACTGTTGAAGTTTTTATTTACAAAAAAGCCAGTGTTACTCCAATGGTAAATTTTAAATCATCTACAGTTGAGCTCAAAAGCTTGCATACCCTGGCAGAATTTGAAAAAAGCTTCTTTTATTTAAGGATTGCAATCACATGAAGCCATTTATTATCACATCGTTTTTGGGATCCTTTTCAAATCATAATAACAGAAATCACCCAAATGGCCCTAATACAAAGTTTACATAACCTGGAATATTTGGCCTTGGTACAGACACAGAAGGTGGCAAACATGTTAAAATGGCAATTAAAGGTTAATTTCCAATTAGTGTCGGTGTATAAATAGTTAATGAGTTTGTTAGCTCTCACATGGATGCACTAAGCGGGCTAGACACTGAGCCATGAGAAGGTGGAAAAGAACAGTCAAAAGACCTGCGTAACAAAGTAATGGAACTTTATAAAGAAGGAAAAGTATATAAAAAGATACCCAAAGCCTTGAATATGCCAGTCAGTACTGCTTAATCCCTTATTAAGAAGTGGAAAATTCAGGGCTCTTTTGATACCATGCCAAGGTCAGGTAGACCAAGAAAGATTACAGCCACAACTGGCAGAAGAATTGCCCAGGATACAAAGGAAAACCCACAGGTAACCTTAGGAGAAATACAGGCTGCACTCCAAAAAAATGGTGTGGTTGTTTTTAAGGAGCACAATTCAATGATAATTAAACGAAAAAGAGATGAATGGTTGAGCTGCCAGAATGAAGCCTTTACTGCGCCAATGCCACAAAAAAGTCAAGCAAATGAGGCATGTCAATGTGTTGTTGGGCATATTGTAACCATTTCTTTTGTGTGGAACTTGTACAGTAAAGGCTTCTTTCTGGCAACTTGACCATGCAGCTCTTTTTTGTTCAAGTATCATCGTATTGTGCGCCTTAAAAACAACCACACCATCTTTTTCCAGAGCAGCCTATATTTCTCTTAAGGTTACCTGTGGGTTTTTCTTTGTATCTCTAACAACTCCCGTGACAGTTATGGCTTAAATCTTTCTTGATCTATGTGACTTTGGCTTGGCATCAAGAGGTCCCCAAATTTTCCACTTCTTATTAAATGATTGAACAGTACCGACTGGCATATTCAAGGCTTTGGATATCTTTGTATAGCCGTTTCATTACTTTGTTACGCAGGTCTTTTGACTGTTTTTTTCTTCTCCCCATGGCTTAGTGTCTAGCCTTCTTAGTGCATCCATGTGAGAGCTAACAAACTCATTAAGTATTTATACACAGACACTAATTGCAATTTAAAAATCCACAAATGTGGGAAATGAACCTTTAATAGCCATTTTAAAGTGGTTGTAAACCCTTTTTTGAGACTTTTACCTATATGTAAGCCTAGAATAAGGCTTACCTATAGGTAGTGGAAATGTCTCCTAAACATGTGCCATTTAAGAGATATTTCACTTGAAGTCCACCGATAAAGTGAACGGCGCATGCACGGGGAAGAAACCAAACTCCGTGTCATGCAGCTCCACGAATCACAGAGCCCAGAAGGAAGAGGGGCTTGAAGATGGACTCTGCCTACACAGGGGACATCGCTGGATTCTTTTGCAGTCACATAATGGGCTAGTATGCAATGCATACTAAAATATTATGCTTTTAATTTACAGGCTACACATGGAGCAAAAGAGGGAGTAAAACCCATCAGGGTTTACTTCCTCTTTAACCTGTGTGTGCCACCTTCTGTGACTGTACCAAGGCCAAACATTCCAGGGTATGTAGGCTTTTCATCAGGGCCATTTGGGTAGTTTCTGTTGTCATTATGATTTTAAAAGGAGCCAAAAAACTTTGTGATGATAAATGGCTTCATGTGATCACTATTCTTGAATAAAATACATTTTTTTTTAATAAAAAGCTATTTTTTGGCTTGATTTTATATTTTCAATATAAATGCCAAAATGTCACAATTTCTGCCAGGGTATGCAATCTTTTGAGCACAACTGTATATACCACCTGTGCGAATAAATGTCAGGTTTGCAATTACTTTATTTCCAGTTTTAGTAACCTACATTTGACATAATGGGCTTAATTTACCAAAGAAATATAACTTTTTTTATTTTATTTATCTTAGCAACTGATGTGAAATTGTGTTGACTTCATATGAAAGCAAAAATGATGTTTTTTTTGTGTTACATTCTCCCTTACACAAAATTGGATATTCTTGCTAAATGGATGTTTACTTTTTCACCTCATTAAGACAAGTAAAAAATCACTTTGAAAGCAAAAATGCTCTACTCCTTTAGTAAATTGGCACCAGAGTGTATGAATGTAATGTGAAAAATGTGCATGTTGACCCCTTCAAAAACAAAAGCAAAAAAAAAAAAGGAAAAACAAAGGCATCTATTGAAACGTGGACATTTTCTTTCTGTACATGCCACACATGAACACTCAGATTTGCCAGGCAAAACCCACAGGACAAGTATAGAAAGAGTAGAATTAAAAGTTCTCTTTCAATATGGTTTTCCACAAGATATATTTACAATGTTTCAATGGCAGGAACCCACAGGAGCAGTGACTCAATGTACATCCACAAGATTTTAATCTCTATGTAGTAATAAGAATGAACATCATACAAAACACTGCTTTAAATAGTTTATTTTGTATGTCATTTACATAAATGTATATATATTTATATATATTTGGCTTTCTCATATACTCTGAGGTTTACAATTTCTAAAAAATAAAATAGTCCTTTTTCCCCTGAAATAAATCAGAAAACTATTTTACTTCAGTTCTTGTATGACAAGAAAGCACCACTCTGTATATTACATAGTAAAGTGGTTATCATAAGTGCTGATTTATCTCTCGCTACATACAGGACCAGCTTTTCCTTACAGTAGCAAAAGGGTTAGTAGCAAAATACGGACATAAAACACTTTTTTTTTTCAAAATATACAAAACCATCAATAAATATTGTTTACGGTATCAGACAAAGCCTTCATCACATGTAAACTCGTTAATATTTCTCCAGAGACAAAGTTTGAGTGTAAGCAGCAATTTAGCAGAATGGGGTGTATACAAATGAATACAATCCAGTATGCTGAACACTGATATAACATCATTTAACAAATTGCGGAGTATAAGGAAAATAACAATTAGCTATTGCTAGTATAAAGATCGGAATGTATATAATAGTGGTTAGCATGAATTTTGGAATTTTTTTAGGCTACAACTGTAGTATAGAAAGGATCCATTCAAAATAATTTGGACCAATTTGTTAAAATAATAAATTGGTCCACTTGTTTTTCTTTGTGTCAACTTTATTATGTGAACAAAAGTGTTGTGTCACCAAATCTTGGGGAAACTGGGTTTTATGTGCATTTTACTTTAGCCAAATTGGAAAAGGAAACCTATACTAAGAGAAATACAGAGTCCGCCATTGCTGATTTCCTTCTGAAGATGCTAAATACATGGCTGTCTCTGCCTTCAATACAAGGTGACAACGATCTGAAAAAAAGCTCCAGATTAGGAGTCAAAACTCCTAATCCATACTCTTGTTAGGAGCCAGTGACTTTTGAAAGTATTGAAGACACTAGATCAGCAAGACATCCAGGAAACATTCAAGAGAGGTCAGCAATTTTAGCCCATGTGCTGCCTCACCAGTTCCATTAGGAAAGTCTATGAACCATGTGCTTATCTGACCATTGATAGCTTGAAGGCAATTTCCCAGATGCAGGTTGTCCTACCCTCAAGTACACCAAAGATAACATTTTATGGATTTTAACAATGAACCGGCTATACAATTCCTCTACATCTTGTGGAACTCAAAAACTCATTGTAATAATGAGTTCTGAGAATTACACAATTGAGTACTGTCTGTGATACTTTTTTTATTTTGCATTAACATACATTTTTTCAGGACAAGCTTTGGAGAATTTCTCCTTCTTCAAGGTCCAAGCAGTACTAATGCTTTTTTTATTTGCACTAACATACAATTTTTCAGGACAAGCTTTCAGGGTGTTTCCTCTACTTCAAAGTCCAAGCAGTACTAGTACAGTATTAGTACTGATACTAATACAGTTGTATTGGTACTGCTTAGACCTTGAAGAAGAGGAAATACCCCGGAAGCTTGTCCTATAAAATTGTATGTTAGTGCAAAATAAAAATAAAAAGTATTAGTAATGCTTAGACCTTGAAGAAGGAGAAATATCCCAGAAGCTTGTCCTATAAAATTGTATGCAAAATAAAAAAAGTATCACGGACAGTACTTATTTATTTCTGTCCCAAGCGCACTAATACAGCTACAATCACTTCAAGGTGAGAATTATACCGAATCCATATTGTTTAACCATATTTTTGCAGCCTGTAAAATGAATACCTTCAAAAGCCACTTCCAGCAAAACTACAGTTCATATAAGTACAGCTTCAAGTGATCTCCTATATTGGTCATCATTATAGGATGACTCTAGTTCTTCATGATTGCTGCTACATATAATGCTGTTTTCTGCTGATATGGTGTGGACTGTACAGGGCTAGAACAGTCAATCAATATTACCTAATGCTTTTTTTTTTTTTTTTATCACAAAAATCGAGTGCATATATAAAGGTGGAGACGAGGGTCTGTACCAGGCTTGTCCTTATGCGAGAAAGCCCAGCACTTACCTACCTCCCCATTCTCCATGTATGCCCCTTGTGACTAGACAGATGGCAATAGTGAGTATAAACACTGTGTTGGCCATGTGCATCTTGTCAATTGCTACCAACAGAGTACACCATTGTTTACAAACTAGCTGGAAGGTCAATGGCATGGCACTGTAATTTTTCTTGTGAGATTGCACTTATTTTTTAAATAATGAAAAAGTGAACCTGTTAGATAGGAATAGGGGATTTTTTTTTTTCTAAGGTGCAAGCCCCAGGGCTGTCTTCCTCATCCTCATGTCGCTACCTAAGGAGTCATGTACTTGGAAACATGTGCAGCCAATAAAGCCTGAAAACACTTTTGCACACTTATTCTCTACACATTAAAGCCAGGATAAGGATGACAGTGCTAGAGTCTGAAGCGATTAAGAGCACCAGGTCCAATTGCCAAAGGAATGTATATAACATGCTTTGAGATTTACATGCTTTTTGGAGATACTAGTTAACCTTTTTAGACAAACAAAACGGACAAACTGATCTGTTTAGATGAAGAGCGCTATGAGATGGTAGACTAAATTATAGATACAAGGGTTCTTTAGAAAGTTTCTGCACTTTTTTAAACTCTATTAAATATTAAAAAAAGTGTGGAAACCTTTTGACGACCCCTCATATGTAGGTCAGAAGAAAGACTAAGGTATTCCTATTCTAGGTGCTGACTGCCAGATAAATTGCATCATTAACACTTTGGGGTTGATTTACTAAAACTGTATAGTGCAAAATCTGGTGCAGCTCTGCATCATAGCCAATCGTCTTCTAACTTCAGCTTGTTCAGTTAAGCTTTGCCAATAAAACCTGGAAACAAAGCTGCACCACATTTTGCATCCTCCAGCTTTGGTAAATCAACTCCTTTGTATAGCTTACATGCAAACCACAGCTACACAAGGAAATCCCTACTTTAGCTTTCATCCAAAAGGAACAACTCCTGAAGCACTGATTCCTTCAGACCTGTGTACAGGTACATGGAACAGTGCAGGTTTCCAGTTTTCCTTACAGACATCAATCCTCTATCAACAGGTCTTGTAACAGTTTAATATTTCTAAGATAAGCCTACGGTACAGCTGTACCCATACAGAACACCAATCCACTCTTCTTAGCCCTCCCAAGCTAATCAACACCCACTCCATCTGTAGCCACCATAGTACAGTCATGGACTGCTCTGAAGTTTACACCCTGTCAGGGAGAAATCCCTTTTTAGCAGTAGCAGCATCTGCACAGTGAGCCCTTGAAGATTTGCATAGAGCCATACCCAGAGTGTTCTCAAAGTACAGCCCTGTTTAAGGCTACAAGTGCCAACTGCCCAGGTACAGCCACGCTAAGCCCTGGTTCACACCAGTGTGGCATTGAAGTTGCGCTAGTTCAGCACGACTACAAAGCCGACTATTCAGTGCAATTTCATTGTGCCTTGCTGACACTCTGAGCAAGTCGCAATGTAGTAGTACAGAAATAGTGCAGGAACATATTTCAAAGTTGCTGCGACATTAGTCGCACCTATTTTAATGGTCCCATTGGCGCAAATGGGGTGCGACTTGTCATGCTACTTTGAACTGTCAAGTCGACTGGTGCGGACCAGGGCTTAAGCAGATTTCAGGCAGAGATACGGTAAACATTAGAGCAAGTGGTTCTCTGCTACTGAGGTTGGTAGGCAGCTGAAGTAGAAAGATTTAGAAAATATCAGTTCAGAAAGGCTAAGAGGTATGGCTTAGCATTAGTTTTGTTCAAAGTACACCTGTTATTTGACAACTGCTCTAAATTAAGTCTCACTATGAGACAATCAAATGTATTTAAAAAAAAAAAACCCCACATCTTCGGGATGCACATGTGCATATTTACCACCTATCTTTTCTATTGTTCCATTGGCTAGTAGGCACCTAAGTGGAAATGTGAATTTCCTACTTTACCCCATCCTATATCTCTTTTTCTTAACAGATAACATAATCTGTATGCAATTCTAACTCGGCTCCATTGCTCCTATCATTCTTGGCTAAATTGATCAGGTGGCGAGACGAGCCAAACACAAAGGGGTTGATTTACTAAAGACAAATAGTCTGTGCACTTTGCAAGTGCAGTTGCATCAGAGCTTAATAAATGAGAGGATGCTCTGCTAACCTTCATCATCCAATATTGTTCAAACAAAAATGCAGTTTTTTATTTTCCTTGCATGTGATTGGGTATTCTTTACAAAGTGAAGTTCCACCTCATTTACTAAGCTCTGGAGCAATTGCACTTGCAAAGTGCAGTCTATTTGCCTTTAGTTAATCAACCCTAAAGCCTTAGGCTGCGTAAGTATGAATATTCATTTTTCAAAACATCCATGTGGACATGGTACATATTTAAGCCTAGTAAACACTAAAAATTTTCTTTCAACCTGGTCGGAGCCGCTGTACTAACAATCTGACGTTAGAACAGCGATCTTCTCTGCTGAGCTGTTGTGATCCGACAGGGGGACAGCCCCCCGCCAGAACACTCGGGTTAGCACTCTCAGCCATTGGCCCTTGGCATAAATTTTTATTGAACCAGCTGATATCTCCCAACATTCAGCCTGTGTGTACAGGGCTTAAGTCAGTGATGGTGAACTTTGGCACCCCAGATGTTTTGGAACTACATTTCCCATTATGCTCAACTACACTGCAGATTGAGCATCATGGGAAATGTAATTCCAAAACATCTTGGGTGCCAATGTTCGAATCACTGGCTTAATTTTATGCACCATGAGAGACTTTTTTTTTATTGATTTATTTGGACATTGAATTACAAACCACACCCAAATAATTTTTTGTTTATTTGAAGCCCACCACACATTGTACAATCTCCTTTAGATCTACCAACAACCATCTAGTGAAGGGATCTACAAATGACGATACTCCAGCTGTTGCAGAACTACATGTCCCATGAGGCATTGTAAAACTCTGACATTCACAGGCATGATGGGAATTGTAGTTCCTGAACAACTGGAGGGACATAGTTTGTAAACCCCTGATCTAGTGCAATAGCTTGCTGATTGGATGCAAATTGATTGAATATATTAGGTAGGTCCTCATAATAAACAGTTTTGGTAAATCTAAAGTTGATTGTACAAGGAATGTACAGTCAGATTGGGTGGAAAAGGGACAGATCCGCTGCCAAGTTAGTATTGCTGTCTCTGTCCCTGTTGGGGAGATTTCACTACTTGTTGTAATCACACTGTTGCCATCAGTGACAGGAAGTGAGAAGTCTCTTCAACAGGCACATAACAACAATGTTTCAATCCTAATGTGTTAAACAACACAACTGAAGTGCAATTCATTCATTTTGAGATTTCTTTTCTAAAACTGTGACATCGATTTTTTTTCTCTACCTATCCAAATCTTGCCAATGCAGTGCTTCGCAGCGCACAGTAGTACGTTACTGTGCGTTGTGGTGGGCTGCAACGTGTGTGTGTGTTGTAGGTGCATTGCTTTGGCATGCCATTGGAAATGAATGGCACTTCAACATGCTAACGTGAATATGATGTATGTATGGACACAGGCGAGAAGACCACAAGTGATAGAGATACAATTTCATATGAAAACTAACTTTCGTAGAAACCTTAATTCATAAGTGCAGAAAGCCATAGCAACCAGAATTATTCTTATACTGGCCTGATTTCCACAATGTGAACTCTAATTGGTTCTGAACTTAATAATTAGCCTTAAGAATTAAGAAATTGTTATTAAAAATGGCAAGCAGTAAGTGCCATGTCACATTACTGGATGCCTATAGGAGCAGTGCACCTGACTTTAGGTGCAATGTTTTTTTTTTAACTGTTGTAAGATATTACAGGATAAACAAAAATCAGCTAGAAATGCTCGACATGCAGCATTGGTGACATACAACTGGGCTATCAGAACATTACATTAAACAGTACAGTTACTGGACACATTTCAAATAGCACCAATATCTTGTACAAAGCCTTTCCTAACATCAGCCTTATATTACTCCAAGCAAAGTGACTATTAATGACTCATTTAAATGGGCATTAATCACTGACCCAATGAAAGTTTAATGAAAATTTTAAAATACCAACTTGATGTTGGAAATGAAAGTCTCTACTACAAGAAGGTAATTAACAAAAGACATGAGCACCAGTCGGAGCATCAGCACCTTCTTTCTTTACACTAACTTGTGCCTTCTAACGCACGCAAGTCTTAATGGGAGCTTTGTCATCAAACAAATGTTTGGTTAAACAGGAAAATAATGGAGATTTTTTTTTTTTTTATATGTACTTGTTGTTTGTGTGTCATTATTATTCAAAATGGGGGAATAATTTTGCCATCATGATATTTTGGCCATCCTATTGGTAGACTATAAAGCTGAAGTTCTAATAGCACTTTATAAGCAAAAAGTGTTGCTGTACTGTAATGTCAGCAATCTGCATGTATTAGAACAGCAACCAAAAATGACTCTACAATGTGCAGAGCAGACAAAAGGATGTTCCTTGCAACATAGATCTACTTCACTTAGTGCAAATAAAAATAAGTTTAAGTGTTGCCTATGCAGATTTAATCTCTTCTTCTTTTGAGGTCCTGTAAGACAGTCACACTAATACGTAATTGCTGGGCATCACGACTGTTGCCCTTTTTCACCAGATTTTTTAAGTGATCCCTAATGTGAAAACAGGGACAATAATGGAGTAACATATGACTGCCATATTATTTAGTAAGTGTTTTAAAACATATATTCTAATACTGGTGATCCTTCATAGTTTTAATACCAAATAATAAACGAAAGTAAATTTTAGTGCAAACCAAAGATTTCACAATTATACTCAATTTCCTCCATCACTATAGGAGGAAATGTCACTGCTAATTTTTTTACCAATGATCTGCATGAGTACAGGGACAACTTCTCAGCAGTTATTTCTACATGACATTAAAGCTTTGGATTTGCAAATGTCAGATAATAAATATGCAATATCTGTAGAAACAAGCCGATACTTTGCCCAAAGTTTAAATAAAGAATAGGAGTTTGTAAAATATATACATTATATATACTCATATCTCCATATATACAGTTACAAAAAAGTATATACACTATTTTACATACCATATAATAATTATCTCTTCATGTGGGGAAAAAAATAATGTTAAATACACTTTTAACCTTGCATTTGTCTCATTAATTTTGTGGCAAGGTAGGGGTTATGCACTGGCACTGTTTGTTGGTTCTTCTTGCCCATTGATCACAGTGTATTGTACTGTATTGCAGTGGCACCTTCCATTAATGTAGTTGGGTATATCCATTTCAGCTAACAGGTTACCATCATGTTTATAGCCATTGGAGGCATTAATCCACTTGCATAGCCTTCATAAATGGAAATATATCCATTATCTTTGCTGTAAGCTATCTCCTGTAGCTTAGTCTTGGTGAAGAATTTCTTTCAAAACAGCTTGCAGTTACAACCCCTTTTGTTCATACTGAAAATCCTTTGGTATTTTTTTGAGTTGTCAATAGCTATGTCCAGGAGCCATTGTCTTCCACTCTTGGTAATGACCTATGAACAAGAAAAGGCTTATTAGATCACAGGTCTTATATACGGAACATGAAGCAAAATAGAGGCAGTGGCTTAAAAATGATCAAGGTAGAAAGAAATGATCATCCCTCTGCCTGACTACACTCATCTGTCATTTAAAAAGACCCCTCATGAGAATTAATTTATTCATCTCTGGTGTTTGAAATAAAAAAGGGCATAACGAGGATCAGGAACAAAGTGTTTTATACCTTTTGGAGCAAGTCATGTTGTAGTTGCTGTATATGCAAAATACCAGCAGGGTCACTAGTGGCAACCTAATACCTAGTTCTTATACACATCCCTTATCCAACAATCAAAACATCCATGGCTTATAATGTCACACTGCTCCTTTTACTGGCATCATTATAACAGCAGCATAAATAGAAATAAAAACCAATGATTTATTTTTCTTTAAAAATGAGTAGACTTTCCATAAACTAATTATAGGTCAGAGATTAAGCCATATTAAAAATAACCTCTCTTTGTATAAGAAAGTGATTCCAGTAATCCAGTGGAAGCCAAATAGTAGGAACCTCCACCAGTCATCCTATATATGTATCTTCCATATGAATTGGAAATGGCTTTTTTGCTGGGTATTGAAAGCTTTTACATCTAAGCATAAGTGTACATGGCCTTATCAGTTGCCCCTTGCCCTTATCGGTTAAAGAGGCAACTGATCCATGCCTGGAGAATGAAAATCATTTTATTTTTTTTCTGTAGAAAAATTAGAAGACAGAATATTTATTTTTCTATTTGGCACCACAATGGGCTGTAATAGTGAGTGCATCCAGAATTTGTGAATTGCATGTTTGCCAGAACAGATACACATTTCATTGTTAGAAATGTGTATTCATTGAAATAAGAATTAATGTCATCTGAAATAGGAATTTATATCTTAATTAGCTTTGTGCAATGTACATAGGAAGCCTGAAACCTTTATCTACTCTTTATTCCTCAGACACACAGTGCGATGTCCACAACTAGGACAACCCTTTGTAAACCTCAGCAAGTGACCAGTGCAATTTATATGCAATTGATTGAACAAAGTTAGTTCAGACACAAGTTTACAATTATAGACCCTGAGATTTCTGAGGCGTAATGAGGCAAGCACAGTAGGTGGCACTGCTAAAGAGCATAGTCCATGAAAAGCACCCAGGTGAGAAAAAATGCGCTCCTTCCTTAGGGCATGAAAGCAAGAATAGCTACTAATTGTAAGCACCAAAGTTAATACAGACAGGGTACATCGCTGCTCACAAAACAGTCTATCTATCTTTATCTTAACAGTTGGTGTGTGGCTAAAATGTCACTACCAAAAAATTGTCCATCCTATGGTCCTTCTAAGCTCTTCTGAAGCAGGTTAGCTATCTACTGCCACTTTATGTAGCCCGGCATTTATGTTTTTTTCTTCAAAGCTTTGAAGTGAAGTTAGGATTATTTTAGGAAGGGATTAGGCCAATCTGTCAAGATTTATGATGTTTGTATTCCTATTTGGGAGATTCCCCCCTCTCTTTGTACTGATGAATACTGTCACCAAGGATGAAAGTGAAGGAAAATCCAACATTTAGGAGCTGTCCCCAGAACAAGTGGTAAGGGATCCTTCCAATAGGAACACCAGTTCTAGGACAACTGTCTAAAGCTGGCCATATACTAGTTGATTTGTACATTCCTACAAACATTCTAAAAACAGAAATTTTCTAGGTAAATGTTTTTAATGTATAGCTGGCTTTAGAGTAGAATTCAGCCCACTTTGGGATATTTCCTAAAATGTTTTGTTTTATCTCAGGAAGGGAGTCTCCCCAATACAACACAAGACAGCCAAAAACAACCTGTCAGGGGTTTTTGCCCTTTCTTCATCTACCCACCAATAAAAAAGTTTTGGCTATTCAAACTGTTCCTGGTTTAGATACTATAAGCAATCCTGATGGAGAATTAAATATATACTGTTATCATACTGTAGGATGTACTGAAGTCAGAGTATCAAAATAACAGTCAGGCAGTTATTATTTTCAGAAGATTAGGAATGAAAACCCCCAATATTACTGTTGGTAAAGTTTTACTTTAACCCAAAATGTGAGCTTGCTCAAAATTCACTATGGTTCAGTTGATTGTGTGGCTTAACAAATGGAAAGAAGGGTATCCTTGCCATCAGCAGAGTCTGCATATTTTTATTCTCCATATAGGCCACCCACCCAGTAATAACCTATTACACTATTTGTCCAGGCTGTCCATAATGTAGCATTTCTATTGAAAAAATAATCCAATTGCAAAATTGCTCGTATTGACCACTCAAAACATGTGTTTAAAGTGATGCTTGCCATATATCATTCACATAAATCATATACAGTATATCAGGCCATTGTTTTTAATTTTTTAACACTCTAATTACTGTATTTATCGACGTATAACATGCACATTTTTCCCCTGAAAATAGAGGTTTTTTTTTTTTTACCAATGGGGGTGGGGATTGTGTGGTCCGCCCCAGGTGCCAAACATTGGGGGGGGGGGGGTCAGGCCAGCCACCCCGACTCTCCTGGCCCTGGGACAGTACTGCCAGCATAGTCTGAAGTTAAGAAAAAAAATCACTTGCCAGCCCCTTCTCATACACTGCTTCTCCTGTGTCACTGGGTCATGGTAAATGGAAGCTTCTAAATACCCCATTAGCGCCGTTCTCCACTCTCCTTCTTGCTCTCCTCCTCCCGCTCCCCCCTCCTACTCCTCCGAGTGTAGCTTTAGATTGTAGGAGGAGAGCGGTCATGTGACCGTCCATGAAACATCAGAGGAGAGCGGACACGTGACCAGGTCCATGAAAGAACGGCACTAATCAGGTATTTAGAGGCTTCAATTTAGAATGAGAGTGACACAGGAGGAGCGGTGTATGAGAAGGGGCTGGTGATTTTTTTCTTAACTTTAGAGTATGCTTGCAGTGCTGTCGGGGGTGGAGGGCTGTGTAATATAAAGGGGGCTGCATAATGTGCAGGGGTCTGTGTACTGTGCAGGGGGAGGTGGCTGTGTACTGTGCAGTGGGGGGGGGGGGGGGGGGTCTGTGTACTGTTTACTGGGAGGAGCTGTGTAATGTGTGGGGGGCTGCATAATGTGTAGGGGGCTGTGGGAAGCTTTTTTCCTGAAACTTCCCTCTTAAAATTAGGGTTATACGCCAGCCAATACGGTACCTTATTTCTGCAGCACTGTTGTATGGTTGCATGATCTCTCCCTGCTCTTTTGCATCTACAGGGAAAGATCTTTAGGAGGGGCTTCTATTACTCTACCGATGTATGATCTTTACAGTGTGAGTCTGTATCTGGCCAGCCCTAATTGGTGCTGCGCCAGTCACATGATTAAAAAAAATTGTTTTAGAAGAGTAATTCAAATTAGATTATAAATATCAAACAGCAATATTTTACAGTCCTCTAAATCTTTATTCAACATCAAAGCTGTAATTTTATGCAATAATATGGTGTAGGCAGAGTTAAAGATGATTTACACTAGCATTTTAACATAAAATAAACATAATATTTGATTGGTAACAACTCCAATTTTGTGCTCATTTTATTCTCTATAGTTTTGATGAATTAGCCCCACAGAAAGAGCTGTGAAAAAATAATACAAATCCAAACAAAAAAAGAAGCTAACACAGCATGCATTGATAGGAAACTGGACTGGAAACCATTGTGGGTTTCCTGTATATGGGAGAAAATAAATAAACAAATATATATACATGTATATATATATATATATATATATATATATATATATATATATATATTTATATATATATTTAGATTATGTAAATCAAGAGACAGTCATCTGGTGAAATCCTGTATTCAATGTATATCTACAGATAGGACTGGACATTTTAAAAATAGGACGAGGCAAATTATTTCTTTTGGGCAGTTAATGTGTCATAAAGTCCCATATGCCAGTGATAGCTTTTCCTTATCAGACTTTCACAGAAGCTGGTGGTATCATGAGTTGACTCACCCTAAATAAAGGATGAACATCAAATACCATTTTAAGAATAGCAAGTGGACAACGTGAAATGTCACGATTTTGGTATCTGAAAAACACCGTGCCGCGCTGTGCGCAAAAAATGCAGGCATAACCCCACTTGCAGCTTGCTGGATTCTTCCATAGAACTATAGCTTAAAGTGTTTCTAAAGGCATTAAGGTAAAAAAAAAAAACCTACCTGAACCTGAATCCAGTGCTGTGCCAGAGAATGGCAGCTCTCTCCACTCTCTGGACATGGATGCAGTAGCATAAGCCATTGCCTGTGTGAAGAGAGCGGGGCTGAGCCACCCTGTGAGTCAATGGATACCCAGAACCCAGGTCGGGATTGAGCCCTCATGAGTGCCCCCAAGGCAAGTGTGGGAGGAGCCAGGACCACAGAAGACGAGGATCTGAGCTGCTTTAGGCAAAACCAATGCACAAAGTAGGCAAGTATAACATGTTTGTTATTTTTAAAAAATCCTTTACAATTACTTTAAAAGATGAATAATAAAAGAGGTGCAAAGAGGTTTAGAAAAACACTGAAAAGTGTAAGGGCCCAGTCACATCAGCAGAGGCACGTTATGCTCTGTTTAACATGTGCCCGCTGGTGTGCATTACTTTAGTTTACTCTTTCACTTTATTGAAATGTAATTTAAGACTAGTGGGTTAATGGTTAGCCAGGGTATCACATCCATAAATGTAAAGAATTTGTAACAAAATTACAATTCATTTAATTCTGTGCAATGTACTGTGGTGGAGCACATCACAACACACTTCCTGCGTAAACATGTATCACATTAGTGTGAGCTGAAACAATAGGACATAGGACTAAATCCCTGGTCTATCTGTTGGAACTGTGTTGGGCAATGCAAATCCAAAGTGTATATGCTGAATATAAGTGCTTTTCCATTTTATGGTTTGCTGTGGAAGTGCCACAGTGCAAATAAAGTAACAGAAATCTATGATATTTACTCTGTACACTGTGTATAATTATTTTCAGCCTAATAAATATTACTGTCTCTTCCTTTTGTTCTTTTCATTTGTTGAAGTTTACCATTTCTTGCGCATACTTTCAAAACCAAGTAAAAATAGAAAAATATGGGGTCAATCCATTGTACAAGATTGACAGAGCAATATGGATTTTCTAAGGGGAGAGTACGTCAGAAGCGGTTTGCCTTTAGGCCCTCTTTCTTTTGCCGACTGTAAATTCCTATGGCCCCACCTCAACAGAACAAGCAGAAAAGTGGAAGATTCTCTCCTTCGATTAATTTTATTTGTGCCCTCAGTTGAGGCTTGAGTTACTGAGCCTTGGAAATAGGCATTGTGCAGCAAAGCAAATACAATAACTAGTATAAAAAATGTGTGAAACTGGGCCTAGGGTCCCACTAGATGGCTAAACATGAAAATATAAAGTATTGCTATGCAATTTCATATTTAACGTTCTGCAATATGATACCCATTTTTAATTTTAAACTTCTGCAGTAGGAGCTTGATCACAGGAAGAGCAAATTCCCTTACCATATCTTGGTGTTCCATATGCAGGGAATTTTTTATATTTGCAAAGTAGAATATATATTTTTTCAAAGTAAATAAATAAATTTAAACGAAAAGCCAGGATTATTAGGATATTGATTTTAGTGGATCTTTTAAAGGCCAAATTAGTAACATCATTGTTTTATTGTCTTAATTTGGTTATACTTAGAAAAGCCATACATTATACTTTTTTTTTCGTTCATCCATTAGTTTGAACAAAAAATAAGTGCCGATTCCCCCATAATCACAGTCGGTTCTGATGGGGGAATCACTCCCACAGGGCTATTGCATTCTGCCAACAGGGAAGGCTATAGCCAGAGGCACTGATCATTTGGGAAAAACCCAATAGGCCAACTAACCAACACATGAATCGAAATTCAGCTGGTCCCTGCTGAGTCAGCTGGATTTTGATCCATGTATGGCCGGCTCCAGAGAAATTACATTTGCAACTTTTGTGCTTTTAGGTTTTCTGTATAGGCAGTAACTGAAAGCTTATCAACCAGAAGAGGAAGCCAGTCTCTCCGGCAATTGTTCCAAGCCTAACTTCTTGTAAAGATGCGCTGTCTGAGTGTTCATAACTGTACTCACATTCTACCCAGACATAGCTGTACACTTTGACAATAGCAATTCCCTAGAGTCCTTGGAAATCTTACAAATGAGGATAAGGAAGGAACACTAAACTACCCCTTTCATCCTGACAGAGGAAGACACTATTTTCTATTGCTTGCATTACAAATAAATACAAAGGTACAGTGCAGGAATAGTGTTTTACTATTTTGGGAATTCCAAATCTTCTCTGAGATTTTCTGACAGTGAGAGCAGTTTATTTTAACTTCTCATCCGCCTATTCTTTCTCAGAACGACTTATTTTTTAGATAGGATTCCCTTACAATAAAGTAATTATTTCTGCCAGCAAGTTCTCGGAATTACAGGATGTTAAGTGTAAAACACCTGAGTGGGTTATTTAATGATATACTGTTATCAAAAGCCTCTTTAAGTGTGGGTAGGTCACGTCTGCATTGTTATATTAAGAGTCTAATACTGTGATTTCTAAGATTTCCAATTAAGCAGTGTGTAAGGACACCTCACTGTGTCACGACTCTAGTCTGCACATGTCAACATAATTCTAGGAAACAAAGACAATTCTTAAAGGAAAGATTTACTTAGGAAGCATGGAGGCAGCCATTGCAACATCTACATCTGAAAATAGTTATACTGAATAAATTGCCTTAGTACTTTCTGTGCCCCTAACAAAATATGCAGATTTGGAGTTCAGACTTTTAGGTCAAAACTCCTAATCTGCATATCTGGACATAATAAATTATAAAAATATAAAATCCTGGTGTTTTTATGTGCATGGGGAGCTACAGGTGGTACAGCAGGCCATAGAAGTGAATGTCTGTGCGTTGCCATACTCATGTTAATGCCAATGCTTTTGTGCAGGGGTCTACAAACTTTCCAAAGGGCCAGTTTACTGTCCTTCAGACTTTAGGGGGGCTGGATTGTGGCCAGTGTAAAATGTCTCGGGCCCAGCATCAGTGAGAATAAACATGGCCTCAGGGTTTGTGGTTAGTAGGACAGTAGGGAGAGGAGTAATCCCCCATCATTGGTATTACCCCATCAGTATCAGTGGAAGATATAGTGCCCCATTGTTGGTATCAGTAGGAGGAATATTGCCTTATATCATTGGCAGGAATAGTACTCCATGGGCCAGATAAAGGCTGCATCTGGCCCTTGGGCTGCAATTTGGAGACCCCTGCTTTAGTGCATCAGCATAAACATGCACATGATCATTTTCTTGAATGCAGAGTTTCAAAAGACATACATGCAAAAACATATATGATGTATCACTCTACACATATACACACATGTGCATCACAGCCGCCATTTAGATCAAACCCTACAATGGAGAATGACTGGACTGTGTTGTGGCCATCACTAGAGACTGTAGATACACAATTTTTGACATCTAAAGTAAATTTCTTGGCAAGCATTCCTAGTGTTGCATCCATGTATGCATTGTATGCGCATATGCATTGTACCAATGCGTAAATAAACTTATGTGAGATCTCTGTATTTCTGATGATGGGGAAAATGCGTGCCTGATACATGAAACAGGCATTTCTTTCTCATTACCACCTACAAGGACTATGCCCAGGGACCCAAGCGGCAATTTGAGAGGGGCGACAATTCAGGGGCGGACTGGAGCGGTGGAGTGTGCTGGGAGCTTCAGTGTTCAAAGCAGCTTGTCTGCTGCTGAAGGCTTGTTATCATTTCCGGCCTGCCCACCCACCACCTGTAGCACAGAGCCGACAGGGTTTTGGAGTACTGTACTTCCTTTTGATCTGCCGCTGGCTGCGATAGGTCACGGTGGTGGGCGGGGACAGAAGTCCCCCGGGAGCCACTGATGCTCCATACTGGGGATTATCCCTGGTGTCAGTGTGTGGGCAACGGGTGACAGCCGACTCAGTGCAGCTGTCCTAGAAGAGGGGATCCACACACTGCTCCATCCAGCATTGCCTTAGCCAGCTTGCGACACACACCGCTTCTCCCACCCCTCTCTCCCTGCCTGTGTGCTGCATCTGTGAAGAGGAAAAGGGAACGGGAAGATTAAACAAGCAGCTGACAGCCAAATTAAAGCCGCTGACTGTGAGCTCCCTGCGGACAATCCAAGTGAGTGAGCTGAGTACTGTCACTGAGCAGACCCTGACCCCTCTCTCTGCCTCCCTCCCTGTCCCCCCTCTCTTTCCCTGTCCCCCCTCTCTCTCTGCCCCCATCTTGGCAAATGATAGTGGTGACACTGCATCTAGTGGCAGGTGATGGTGGCAAGTGACACGCAGCATCTGGTGGCAGGCAATGGTAGCAAGTGACACTCTGCATCTGGTGGCAGGCGATGGTGGCAAGCGACAGTGGCAAGTGACACTGCATCTGGTGGCAGGCAATGGTGGCAAGTGACGCTTAGTGTCTAGTGGCAGGCGATGGTGGCAAGTAGCATACTGCATCTGGTGGGAAGCAACAGTTGCAAGTGACACGCTGCATCTGGCAACAGGCAATGGTGGCAAGTGACACGCTGCATCTAGTGGCAAGTGTCACGCTCAGGGTTCCCACTGATTCTGCATTATGGTGAGTTGAACTATTTCACTATTTCATATATTACAACGTAGTGATAGAAATAATGTGATTTGACCACCCTGACACCATATTAAGAATGGTGTCAGGATGATTTAAGGGCTAACACCAGCCATTTACCTGGCTAATCACCCCCACCACTGAATTTCCCATTAACCCTGAGACTACATTCCCCCCAGGTCCTTGGCAAAATTGTCCCTGAATGGCAGTTTGGAAATGTGGTCATCCTACCGGAGAGCAGGATGGCAATTTCCCCCCAGGCCGGTCTGATGCCCCATACAAAGGCCGCACAGTTTTCCTCAGGCTGTGCACACCCTCCATTCCCTCCATGGCTCAGCCAATGGCAGGCAGGCATCAGTAGCTGAGCATTCTCCTCAGCTCACTCCGCATGGAAAAGTTTGTAGGCTGTCGAGCAGCCGCTGGTGGTGGAGGTCTTGGTCAGCGGGCTGCTTGTTGACCTCACCAGCCTGTGCATGGTTTGGGACAGTGCCAAGGATGGGCCTGGGCACTTGCACGAAGGAGGGGGACACAGGCAGGCGCATGAGGGGTAGAAGAACCAAAGCCATGAGTGAGATCGGCTGAAGAGGGGGCCGCTTTGGACCAGGTAGAGAGTAACAAGCTGGTGGAGAACTGGACCAACGGAGGTGGTTCCGGGAAAGCATGGTGAGGATGACCGCAAGTGTCATGGGGGACAACAACATAAAGAAGGTTTTTTCATGACAACTGATCCCGCAGTTTAGTATATTAGGCTGTCATTGTGATAATGTGTACCCAATCAGGAAATTCTGATACCGTAATGTGATTGTGGGAGACCTTTCATAATTGGCTGCAGTTCCAGGGCTTCTGATTGGTTCCATGGCCTAAACTTAGTGGAGACCAAGACCATTGCTGTATTAGATATGTGAGGGGGGTTCCTGGTTGAAATGGTCACTGCTGATGTGAAGGGGAACTCCTAATGTGAAGGAGGAGACTTCTGATATAAAAAGGGATTCTGACATAAAGGGAGACATCTGTAGTAGGAGGCTATTGATGTAAAGAGGGACTCCGATGTTAAAGAAGGACTCTGATGTTAAAGGGGGGACTTCTGACGCAAAGGGGGGGGGGGGCTTCTGATGTAAAAGGAGACTCATAAAGTTAATCAGGGGCTCATAATGTGAAAGGGGGCTCCTGATTCCAAGTATGGAGTTCCTGATGTTAAGGGCGGACTCCTGATGTGAAGGGTGCTGTTGCTGTTGCATGTAAACCTGACTTCCTGATAAATTTAATTTTTAGTTTGAATTATCATGATATAAAATAATGGATGGGGGGGAGGGGGGGGTGCAGCATTTCATTCTTGGACCCAGGCAGTACAATGTCTTGGGCCAGCCCTGACTATGCCTAATTATATCTATCACCCTGAGTACACGCCATAAGGCCTATTGTAAGGGTGTGTGTATGAGAATGGCAGACAGTTTACAGAACTGCAGTGACATCATTTGGAACTAGGTAGGTATACTCATTTATTGAAGAAGTAAATATTTTGGATAAAATGTTTGTTTACTGCACATAATGCAGGCAACTTTGTGATATTACTAACAAAGTACTTAACATATTACTTATCAGGGTTTTAGAATGGCATGGAGTGATTGACATAGTAGTTGGCCATTACTTCTTTTAATAATTTTTCCTTTTTTAAAATAGGGCTCATGTAGATGGGAATTTTCTATTCAATCACAGCGTTCGAAAAAAAAGGCTGCATTTGACCTGCTTCATAGGCAAATGTACCTCAACGGGCACGCTGCATTTGAGGAAACACAACACAGGTCAAACACAACCTCTGAACTGTAATTTATAGTAATGAAGTAAAAAAAAAAAAAAAAGCCTATACAGTTGTAGGCTTGGTAAATTTTGCATAGTTAAGCTGCCCATCTATACACTGATGAAATTTCAGCCTGTTGATTGAAAAACAGAAGGAGCCAGGCATAAAATTGTTCGCTGAACAGCGCCTGCATCCCACTTCAATTCTACCCATATTCTAAACACCCAATTTAGAATATAACAGCCGCAGTCAGAGATTCGTCCATCTGTGCTGATTAGCATAGGTGGAGGAGTCTTTTTCTGTTCAGCTCGCAGGCTGAACAAAAGAAATCAATGGGTGTAATGCCAGCTTTCGGTTTGGTTTTACATCAGACAGTAACATGACATTAAATGACATATTTAGTTAATATGTACTGGTCAAGGTTATCTGCAATGTTAACCTGACTGCAGAATTTTTGTATGGGCTTATTGGAAGATTACTGGTCAGAGTTATCTCTTTATTTTGTGTATAGTTCTGTAAATCTTAATAAATACTCTTTTGCATAAACCAACTTGCACTTAGTATTTAGAGGTTCTTTAAAATGTGTCTGCACATGAGATCCAATAAAACAAATAAAAAAAAACACAAAAAAAATGGACCAACCTAAAGCTACAAGATGGAAGCTTCTTCTGAGTCACTACAGCTGCCAACAGTGAAGGAATCTGAGCAAGGTTCTCTAGTGGGAAGAAAATGCACCCTTTTTAATGTAGGACACAAACTATTTTAAGCAGAATTACCAGACTAACTATTACAAAAGAAGGGAACATTTAATTCTTTGTCACTGCTTTTGTTTGCCTGTTTTAGTGGCATTAAAGCAGAAGCTAGGTTATGCTCTAAACATTCAGCTGTCTGCATGCTCACAGTGTACTGAAACTGGATGAATTATATATACAGGCTTTATTCATAGCATAAAAAGCAATGACAAACTGCAGTAATCCATAGCAACCATCTTCCAGTATTATGATTAATAAAAGGGGAAAAAAGCCATTTTGTTTGCTATGGGGTTATGGCATGGCAATTAAGTAAGCTGAATAGCACTCACTACCTCTCCTACTATGTTAAGTAAGTGGTCTATGCAAAGGAATATTATGTGTTATATGAAAACAGACAGATGTTGGGTTATATACAAGTTTGGTTTGAAATATATGAAAATCAAGCTACATATTACAAGATATCCCTGGAGCAACATATTTAACCAGCATACAAAAAAGTTGGGCATGGATAGCTTGAGTATATACACTATTTCATTGAACAACTGGAGCAATGGTCAACCACTGTTGAACCCTATCAGCCACTCCAAACCTGCCTGTTACTGAACTACTGCCTAATTTAGTACACCTTCAACATTCTGTGTGATGGGATGGAAAATGGACCATACTTGTGCATTGTACATACTCTGCATTGACTGGGTTGGAGGTGAACTTTCAGGCTGCTACAACTTTATTTCTTTAACAGAACAATAAACGAACATCTATCTATATCTTTCAGGTTTACCTCACTTATAAGTCTTTAAAATATTTTCTACTATGCCCAAACAGTAAACCATATTGATATCCTCCCAACAAACTCTCTTATACTGGGACACAGGCTTTATAGTTTTCTACATCCATATTTAGATTTCACCATCGCAGCATTTCTAGGGGAACGATTATAAGCATTGACGTACCAATCAAATTAGTTATTTCTGCAGCCAATGGTAATTTACTAAAGTCATAAAAGCTGTTCACTTTTAAGGGGGATTTCCCCTTAGCTTAGTGAATGAGGCAAAACTCTGCTGGCTTCTAGTATCTAATCATTTGTCAGTAGTGTAATTTCTTCTGTTAGTCAAAAGGTAGGCCCTTCCTAAGATTACTACAAACTATTTGAGATATGCTGTAATAATGATGAGTGATGAGGTTAATTGGTTTAATAAAGAACATTAATCAAAAGAGGTTAGGCAAAGAGTCCTGCAATCACAGATGGTGTAAGTACTTACTGTAGTAATGCAATACAATATGGCCACATTTTCACACTTAAAGAACTCAATATACTAATGTATTAGAATTAAATAATACAAATTGAAATAATAATAATAATAATAATAATAATAATAATAATAATAATAAAGATCATGATAATAATAACTGAAGCTTACCACAACAAATAAAAAATGATAATAATATTCAACAATATTCAATTCCCACAGTTTGACAAATGATGTAGAAGACTAAATGTATCCAAGCAAATTTACTGTCACTTATAGGGCACCAGAATATGTGTAATTAGTGTTTGTGCCAGATGTCACCTGCAGCATCAATGATGATACCCCAGAGAGAACAGATATGAATTGAGTATCTGAATTTTAACTTATCATTTATAACTTAATATATTTATCTATTAAATTGTGATGTCTGCCAAGTATTGATTTGTTGGCAATGAAATTAGTAAAGACAACAATTTTTATTAACTAAAATAGGGTCAAAAATTTTGATATATAAAAAAAAAACATTAATTAATGGTTATGAAAAGTGTCTTTGATCCTCTGCTTAAAAAAAAAAAACTGTAAACATCAGTCAAAAACTAGTAATGATTAATGAATAAGCTTTAGGTGAATTCAGATCCAAATTCCCACCTACGCCAAAAGAAGAAGTGAATTTAAAGGACTGATGTCTTTTCTCTGAATTCTGGTTAGGTGATGCAAGTGTATTCTTTACCAGCAGAATTATGTTTTCCCACAAGCAATATAATGCTGTGCATGAAAAAATGTCATTTGTTTCTGAACACCAAATACAAACATAATAAGGTGGATCAACTTACTGTTGTTCAGCTTTGGCAAGGTCTTCCAAAAAGTAAAGTGCTGTAGCTAGGAAAAACATTCCCCCCAAAACCACCACGAATGGGCAGAGCATCAGTGCATAGCCAAGACTCAGGAACTCCCAAAGTGGAGTCTTATTGGTGCTCTCCTGGATGAGATCCGAGATCTATGAATCAAAAACAAAGGAAAAATAAACAGACTGCTCCTGCCTTGTGGAATGAAACAATTCCTTTTTACATAAACGGAAATCAACATTACACTACCTGCATAATTATTACATGCACTAGGGATAAGGGAGGAAAACTTTGTTTAATTAAATGAGACTTGGATGCGAACAGCTGCAAACATATTGTGCCATTTGTAAACGCACAGGGTGATTTGTAGGTATTCATGTCTACACTCCGGTATGTAAAACTGCCTTAGAATAAAACTATTCTTACACAAAAGGAAAAACAGGAACCCATTTTTTGTATGAAGAATACATATAGTAGTCAAGAATTCTACGAAGGATTCATTTTGTCCAACATTAGTTTATCTCCACATTCAGCAAAGTCTGATGATCCCACCAAATTACTGCAATGACTTCTGGAAGTAGAACTGCATAATTCATCAAACTGCAACTGTGAAATGGCCTTGTAGTGCTGAAAAGAATGGGCAAGCTGAGCCAGACAGACACACTGGGAGCAGTTCAGTATAATACTCAGAAGACTCTTTATTGTTAGGGCTCATAGGCTTTGTGAATATAAAGAAAGCAATGTGTGTATGCACATTACATGTACAGTAGTATTTAAAAACAAAAGTGCATCATTGGATAATGGTTCCAATAGTACCCAGTAGATGTTACTGTTCTTATTCCAAAATAGTCTCTAAAATAGTCCATAATGTCTAATCAAAGAAAAAAAATTAGCACAATTGAATGTGGAGATATGGCAGCAGTAACACTGCAGAGGATTCCACTGAATTTAGAATGAGGTAAATGCAACCATAAATAATGAGATGGTGGTTGGAAGATATGACTACCAAAGGGTCTTTCTAGGGATATTCAAAAAGCCTTTAACTCCATGCAAGTTTAAGCATGGCGTTAAGCTTAAGCTTTAGTTTAGCCAGCTAATATAGCCTTATTGTCCACACAAATATGCCTAGGATTATTCCATGTTTTTTTTCTGGGGAGCCTGCAGAAAAGTTCATTTATAGAAAGATCTGCATGCAAGTCTTTCAAAATCCATCGAATTTCTATCATCAGAAGTAACTTTTTTTTTTTGCTAGGCGTTATCACTTTCTACTTACAAATCCAATAAGGTATGGACTGCCAGCGTCTCCGAGGAGGTGAGATGTAAAGCTCTGCAAGGCCACAGCAGTTGCACGACGTGTTGGAATAACTACATACTGCACAAAATACAAAGGAGATAATTATACAGAACATCACTCAAAAATAGTAATCAAAATAATAGTTACTTATTATTTTTATTTTTTTATATTGCTTTATTTTTTAATAAGAAATATTTTTATATACTGTATATGCTAGCTTGAATTAAGTGGGGAATGGTCTATGCATACACACAGCTAGATTGATAGATGGCTAGACTGGCTGTTAATTAAAGGCACTGAAACACATACCGTATATACTCGAGTATAGGCCGACCCGAATATAAGCCGAGGCCCCCAATTTACCCCCAAAAAAACTGGCAAACTTATTGACTCGTGTATAAGCCGAGGGTGAGACATGTCTGTCCATCCCTGTGTGTGTGTCCGTCCATCCCTGTGTGTCCGTCCATCCCTGTGTGTCCGTCCATCCCTGTGTGTCCGTCCATCCATCCCTGTGTGTGTGTGTGTCCATCCATCCATCCATCCCTGTGTGTGTGTGTCTCCATCCATCCATCCATCCATCCATCCCTGTGTGTGTGTGTCTCCATCCATCCATCCATCCCTGTGTGTGTGTGTATCCATCCATCCCTGTGTGTGTGTGTGTCTCCATCCATCCATCCGTGTGTGTGTGTGTGTGTGTGTGTGTGTGTGTGTGTGTGTGTGTGTGTGTGTGTGTGTGTCCAGCCTACCTGTGTCCCGAGCCTTTGTCCCGAGCCTCCGTCCCGTGCCTTGCCTCCTTGCCGTGCCGTGCCTTGCCTCCGTCCCGTGTCGTGCCTTGCCTTGCCTCCGTCCCGTCCCGTCCCGTGCCGTGCCTTGCCTTGCCTCCGTCCCGTGCCCTCTTCGTCGGCGCCTCGGCGGCCATTGTAAAATTCAAAAGCCGCGCCTCCGCCTTCGCCTGTGATAGGCGGAACACTGAATTTCCCAGCAGCCTGTGTTCCGCCTATCACGGACATCGTATCATCCTCGTCCGTAGTACGAGGATGATACGATGTTCGTGATAGGCGGAACACAGGCTGCTGGGAAATTCAGTGTTCCGCCTATCACAGGCGAAGGCGGAGCCGGAGGCGCGGCTTTTGAATTATAGAATGGCCGCTGTCTGTCTGCTCGACACGCTGATCGAGCGGGCAGACAGCGATGACTCGAGTATAAGCCGAGGGGGGCACTTTCAGCCTCAAAAAAGAGGCTGAAAATCTCGGCTTATACTCGAGTATATACGGTAAATGACATGTCATTGACTTGACAAAATAGTACACTGTATATTAGTTAAGCTGTGGAAAAGATACACTACATGGTTCATTCCTACTAGACTGATACACTGTGTCCTCAGGGGACACTATATTGAAGCCTAAATTGGTAAAACCTCCCCTGCAGCAGTGATCATGTGACTAAATGCCTAGGCCTTTAGACATGTGAACAGTAAGGTCTCATGCACACTGGACGTTATAAAAAAGCCAGTAACATTAGTTATAGAAAGCTGTAGCTGTAGATTGAGTTTTTCAGTGTTTTTCAGCTATTTTTAACTGTAGCATTTTTTGGCTGTTTTTTTTTTAGCAAAACTATACTCAAAAACGCTGATAAATGCAGAATAATCACGTTTTTTCTGCATTTTTAAGGTGTTTTCAGCTTTTTCAGAGTTAGAGCTGTGTTACAGCTGAAATACTCCTCTCAAAACCTACTAGTTTTTTTTTTTTTTCCAGTCAGAAACCCCCCCCTGCCAAAAACTGCTGATAACAGCCTATGTGTGTGCATGGACACTTAAGATAACATGCTGGAGAATTTATTGGCTGCAAAAAAAAAACATCTAAAGCCAAAAACAGCATCTGTAAATACATCCTGTGTGCATGAGGCCTAAGGACGGGGGCAAGAAACAGCACCTTCTCAAGGTCAAATACATACTTCTGTCCTTCAATAACTCTTAGCCCTTGTACACACGGTCGGAGAATCCGTCGGAATGTGTCCTATCGGACCGTGTTGTCGGATAATCCGACTGTGTGTGGTATGCATCGGACTGATTCCGTCTGAATATCCGTCGGACCCAATTTTCCAACTTGTTGGAAATATTTCCCGACCAACTGGGCCAATCGGACATACTCCGATCATGTGTAGAGAATTTTGATTGGACCAAGTGCCACGCATGCTCAGATCAAATTCCTACATCAAAGCTATTGGCTACTAGCCTGAATGTAGTCCCATCGTAACGAAATTACATCATCACGTTCTGAAAGATCGGATTTTTCGACAACTTTGTCCGACCGTGTGTATGCAACAGTTTCGGACAAGATCCGACGGACAAAATCCGACGGATTTGGTTGTTGAAATCTACGAACGTGTGTACAGGGGCTTACAATTTACACATCCCAGAAAGACTGCCAACATTAAAGTGGTTGTAGACCCTTACAGATCACTTTTTGCTACAGGAAAGCCTATAGGCTTACCTGTAGTTACCCAAGATATCTATTAAACCTGCATGGTTTAAGAGATTTCCCCTGTATTCGCATGTGTTGACGTCATCAGCACATGGGCAGTAAAGCAATGCCACATACATGCCATTTGCTTCAGTGAGTGTGCAGTTACTAGCGGCTCCCGAGTGCATGCGCTATGATTGGCCGGAGCCGCAATACCCGGAAGTAACCCCTGGGAGTGATGTCACTGGCTGGTGCTGTGTACGGGCACTGCAGCAAGAGCTTCAATCTCAGGTATTACATAATGAGCTAGTATGCTATGCCTTGCAGGTGTTAGTTTTTTTTTTTTTTTTTTTTTTAAGTGGGTTTACAACCACTTTAATGTCAACACTTGACTATAGAACCACTTTAATAGATGAGTACCTTTATTGACCCTAATCCTAAAGGGGATAGGGATAATGTGTATTACCTAAAACTTTATCTTAAAGATCAAAATACTCCTAACATGGTGTATGAGGCTTCTGAGTAATAATCAATGAATAAGGGGAGCCTAACGGGAATATTATTACTTATCTATAACACTACCCTGATCTAGAGGAAACAACATTGGGCTACTGGCTGACTGGTGATATCTTGACATATCAATAGAACACAACATTCAAGGAACTTCCTGTTTAAAAAAAAGTATTCAGGGCTAAAGTGTTTGGTTTACTTTAAAAGGTTCAATAGGAAATTCCTAAGGTTATAGTAGATGATGGTCAAGATTCTTTCATTCCTTAGCAAGGACAAACATAGAGAGTAACATTCCAATGTAAGAGGTGGAAATCATTGGAACAATGGACCAGGAACGATCATCTTGATGAGAATCGCTGAGAAATGTTACTAAAGCACAAAAATAAGGCAAGTATTTGATTCACTCTTCAAATGAAATGGATTAATGCTTAATGACTAATTAATGTGCATGAGAACACATATAATTACACATTGTTATTCCAATAGGAAGTTTTACATATTGGTGTGACCATATGGATTTCTATAATCCGGTTGTATAGTAACTAATTTAACCACTTCCCAACCACACGCCATCATATGACATCACAGACTGAGTGGTGATATCTGAATGATGCCTGCAGTTACAGGCATCATTTAGAGATTTTTTTTTCCAGTCAGTGATTCCCTGTACTGTAAAAACAATCATAGCGGCGGCTGTTCAGCCGCTTGATTGTTTTTACAGGCGGCAGAAGAGGACATCCCCCCTCCCGCCTCCCTCCGGTGCTTCTACTGTCTAGCCCGTGTGATCGGAGAAGGAATCGGCCAGTGCCGGAAGTTGACCATAGAGAATCCGGTGGGTTAGACGGTCCCCCAAAGTCTCTATGACCTTTTGGGGGCTGGGTACTATGTTATGACATCATGCCTGGCCTCTGCATTTGAAAATATGATGCCGTTTTGGCTGGAAAGCTGATATCTTTTTTAATTTCAGGTTTTCCAGTCTAGAGGCCTTCTTGATCCCCTTCAGTCTGGATTTCGTCCCCAACACTCCACAGAAACTGCTCTCCTAAAACTAACAAACGATCTACTAACGGCCAAAACCAATCGACATTATTCTGTACTCCTCCTCCTGGACCTCTCTGCTGCCTTTGATACAGTTGACCACCCCCTCCTTCTCAAAAAACTCCACACCTTTGGTCTCTGTGACCGTACTCTACAATGGTTCTCTTCCTACTTATCCAACCGCACCTTTAGCGTTTCTTACAACTCTACTTCCTCCTCTCCTCTTCCTTTCTCTGTTGGGGTCCCCCAAGGTTCTGTCCTTGGACCACTCCTATTTTCAATCTATACCTCCTCTCTGGGTCAACTGATAGCCTCCCATGGCTTCCAATACCACCTCTATGCTGACGACACCCAAATCTATCTCTCTACCCCTCAGCTCACTCCCTCTGTCTCCTCACGTATCACTAATTTACTATCAGAAATATCAGTCTGGATGTCACACCACTTCCTCAAAATCAATCTATCCAAAACCGAACTTATAATTTTTCCTCCCCCATATGCCCCTTCCCCTGATCTCACTGTCAAAATTGATGGCACAACCATAAGCCCATCCCCTCATGCCAAGATTCTAGGTGTAGTCTTGGACTCTGAACTCTCCTTCAAGCAACACATCCAATCACTGTCCAAATCTTGCCGCCTCAACCTCCGCAACATCTCCAAAATACGCCCCTTTCTAACCAATGAGACAACAAAGCTCTTAATTCACTCGCTGGTCATCTCTCGCCTTGACTACTGCAACTCCCTCCTCACTGGCTTACCTCTACATAGTCTAGCACCTCTTCAATCCATTATGAATGCCGCTGCCAGACTCATCCACCTTACCAATCGCTCGGTGTCTGCTACCCCTCTCTGTCAATCCCTCCACTGGCTCCCGCTCAGCCAAAGAATTAAATTCAAAATACTAACAATTACATACAAAGCCATCCACAACTCTGCCCCCAGCTACATCACTGGCTTAGTCTCTAAATACCAACCTACTCGTCCTCTTCGTTCCTCTCAAGACCTCCTGCTCTCTAGCTCCCTCATCACCTCCTCCCATACTCGCCTCCAGGACTTTTCCAAAGCCTCCCCAATCCTATGGAATGCCCTACCCCAATCTGTCCGCTTATCTCCTACTTTATTAGCTTTTAGACGATCCCTGAAAACACTTCTCTTCAGAGAAGCCTACCCTACCCCCACCTAACTGTATCTTCATTTTCTCCATCAGCTCATCCCCCCACAGTTAAAACCTTTTGTTTCAACTTGACCCTCCCTTCTAGATTGTAAGCTCTAACGAGCAGGGCCCTCTGATCCCTCCTGTATCGATTCGTATTGTAAGTGTACTGTCTGCCCTCATATTGTAAAGCGCTGCGCAAACTGTTGGCGCTATATAAATCCTGAATAATAATAATAATAATAGAGGCGAGATCTGGAGACTTATAAACACCAGAGCTTGCTGTAAAGAGGATCTGTCATGCCCTATTCCTATTACAAGGGATGTTTACATTCCTTGCAATAGGAACAAAAGTGATTACATTTTTTTTTTTAAATAATGCATCAAAATAGAAAAAAAAGTGCCCCCCATCCCTGCGTGCTTGTTTACAGAAGCGAACGCATTCATAGGTCACGTCCTCATATGTAAACGGTGTTATAACCACACATTTGAGGTATCGCCACGAATGTTAGAGTGAGAGCAATAATTCTAATGCTAGACCTCCTCCGCAAACTCTAAATAGGTAACTGTAAACATTTTTTGAAATGTTGAAAATGTTTGAAAATTTCCAAACAAAAACACATTTGGAAAATTGCAGCGCAAATACTGTGCGAGATAAAAAGCAATGACCATTTATGATATATAATGTTTGGGGGTTCTGAGTAATTTTCTAGCAAAATAAATAGGATTTTTACATCTAGGATAGAAGTGTCAGAATTGGCCTGGTTAATACGCCTAAGTACATGATCACAGAATTGTTAAAAATAGCATTAAGATGTGACACAGCAATTACTTAATTGCCACATCCATTGCTGCCATAAATTGCCCTATTTCATAATAGTTAGAGGAAATAAAGTGCCAGGGTGGATCATAGCAATCAAACAGGTTTAAGCTGTCATTTCTTCTGGAAAGATTACAAAATAATAATGAGTTATTCAGTGCTTGCTTATGTCATTTGGAGCTTATAAATCTTTAAGCACTGTGGCTAAATAATACGGTTGATTGGATTAACGCTATCAACAAGGGCATATTAACCATGATTTACTTGACCCAGTTTGATAACCTTGTTATCAAATGTATATTACCTAAATGCATCCAAAAAATGTAAAGAATGAGAGAAAAATATACAGCTGATGCAATAATAAAATGTGTCAAGCAAGGTCGCAAGAACGACAAATCCACTAAAATCTCTTCAAATCAAAGTAGTGTTTTTCATCATCACAAACCAATGATGAAACTCTTAATTTAATTGTAGCATCCTGGCTCCATAGATCAAGGTATGTTGAATTAGAAAGCAAACCTACATTCAAAAAACTGACTGGAAATCCATATTAGGCATTAGTCATTCATATAAAGACATAATGAGATTTATGATTAATGGCAAATATATTTCCTATCTCAGTCCCTGATTTCAGTTGCAGTTTAACAATAAAAGGCTGAACCAAATATTATCTAGAGTACACATAGCCCCAGAAGCAATAACTGCTTCTAATATAGCCTATTATTAACTGCTAAACTGATTATGGAATAATATAAGGTAATTAAAGAAAAGTTAAACACATGGATTGAATATTCATAAGTTAACAATGTATACATGTATATAGAAGACATATAGATTTATGATCCACTTATCTCTCAGAATTAGTCTTAAGAATGTATATACAAAACCTTTTATGACTCAAATGTCTAAAAGACTCACCATTAACATATCAGCAGTGATGGCCCAGTTGGAGAAAAGTAAAGTCTCACCAGCAAATATACATATCTGGAAAAAGTAAGAGAATGATATATCTATTATAGATAATAAGAAACACTAGAACTTAAACAATTGACTCTGTGGGTCAGCTTGCTGAGCCATATTGGCTTAAAAGTTCAAAAGGAAAAAAATAAAATTGGATATTAAAACAGCCTTATATTTAGGTATGCAAAATATATAGACCATATATACACCATTTAATACAAAAGACATAACAGGGAACATATTAAAAACCCATGCAGAATGAATGCCATGTCTATCTTTTGCTATTTGAAGGGGATAGCTATGCATTGCAGACGTTCACATTGGGAGGGCTTGTGGTTCTTTTGATGTATTAATGTTTGCTTATATGTACATGGCTAGCATTTGTAATAGAAAGTCCTTACCCATGATGTTAATCTGCACACAAACAGTAACACAGTCTTTCCAGTCATTGTTTTCTCTTACTGGCTCTTTTTATATTTGGATGGCTGCTATTATGTTGTATAGCTTTGTAGAACAATATGGTTTTATCCTGCATGTCATTTCTTTAGTTAGGTTCAATTTCACAACCTTTTGTCCATGCAATATTAAATATTAAGCAAGCTGGACAAATACAGTCAATTTCTCCTGTCAGTGCAGGATCCAGCCATAGATCCTATGTATGACCAACACATGCATACTCCTTAGCATACATTAAGCGGTTTATTTACTAAAACTGGAAAGTGCAAAATCTCCAGTTTTAGTAAATCAACTGGAAGCTGACTGGTGAGTACACCCCTCAAATTTTTATAAATGTTTTATTATATCTTTTCATGTGACAACACTGAAGAAATTACACTTTGCTACATAGTAAAGTAGTGAGTGTACAGCTTGTTTAACCACTTCAGCTCCGGACCAATAAACACCTTAAGGACCAGAGGTCTTTTTGCAATTTCGCACTGCGCTGCTTTAACTGGTAATTGCGCGGTCATGCAATATTGCACCCAAACGAAATTTGCGTCCTTTTCTTCCCACAAATAGAGCTTTCTTTTGATGGTATTTGATTGCCTCTGCGATTTTTTTTTTTTGCGATATAAATGGAAAAAGAGCGAAAATTTTGAAAAAAAAAGATATTTTCTTCTTTTTGTTATAAGAAAAATCGAATAAACTAAATTTTAGTCATACATTGAGGGCAAAATTTATTCAGCCACATGTCTTTAGTAAAAAAAATGTCAATAAGCGTATATTTTTTGGTTTGCGCAAAAGTTATAGCGTCTACAAACTAGAGTACATTTTCTGGAATTTACACAGCTTTTAATTTATGACTGCCGATCTCATTTCTTGAGGTGCTAAAATGGCAGGGCAGTACAAATCCCCCCCAAATGACCCCATTTTGGAAAGTAGACACCCCAAGGAAATTGCTGATGGGTATTTTGAGCCCATTGAATATTTATTTTTTTTGTCCTAAGGGATTGAATAATGACAAAAAAAAAAAATTAAAATTTTTTTACAAAAAGTTGTCACTAAATGATATATTGCTCACACATGCCATGTTTATATGTGGAATTGCACCCCAAAATATATTCCGCTACTTCTCCCGAGTATGGGGATACCACATGTGTGGGACTTTTTGGGAGTCTAGTCGCGCACGGCACCCCGAAAACCAATCACCACCTTCAGGATTTCTAAGGGTGCAAATTTTTGATTTAACTCCTCACTACCTATCACAGTTTCGAAGGCCATAAAATGCCAAAATAGCACAAAACCCCCCAAAATGACCCCATTTTGGAAAGTAGACACCCCAAGCTATTTACTGAGAGGCATGTTGAGTCCATGGAATATTTTATATTTTGCCACAAGTTGCGGGAATATTACAAACTTTTTTTTTTTTGCACCAAGTTGTCACTAAATGATATATTGCTCACACATGCTATGGGCATATGTGAAATGACACCCCAAAATACATTCTGCTGCCTCTCCCGAGTACGGGGATACCACATGTGTGGGACTTTTTGGGAGTCTAGTCGCACACGGCACCCCGAAAACCAATCACCACCTTCAGGATTTCTAAGGGTGCAAATTTTTGATTTAACTCCTCACTACCTATCACAGTTTCGAAGGCCATAAAATGCCAAAATAGCACAAAACCCCCTCAAATGACCCCATTTTGGAAAGTAGACACCCCAAGCTATTTACTGAGAGGCATGTTGAGTCCATGGAATATTTTATATTTTGCCAAAAGTTGCGGGAATATTACAAACTTTTTTTTTTTTGCACAAAGTTGTCACTAAATGATATATTGCTCACACATGCTATGGGCAGAAGTCAAATTACACCCCAAAATAAATTCTGCTGCTTCTCCCGAGTACGGGGATACCACATGTGGGGGACTTTTTGGGAGCCTAGCCACGTACGGGACCCCGAAAACCAAGCACTGCCTTCCGGATTTGAATATAAAATGCTATAAAAAACAAACTAACCAGAGTCACCCGTAACACTTATACGGTGATCAGTGGTGAAAGGGTTAACTAGGGGCAATCAGGGGGTTCAAATTTTTATTAGGTAGTATATGGGGGTCCCTGGCGCTATATAAAAACCTGACGGGGAACCTAAATAACTAACTGGCTAACCAGCGTCACCAGTGACACTTATACTGTGATCGCTGGTGAAAGGGGGTGAAAGGGGGTGAAAGGGTTAACTAGCAGCAATCAGGGGGTTAAAACCATTATTGGGTAGTATATCGGGGTACCTAGCGCTATAAAAACCTGGCGGTGAACCTAAAAAAATAACTAGCTACCTAGCGACACTAGCGACACTGATGCAGCGCTCAGAAAAATTATCGCTTAGTGACACTGGCAAAAGGGGGTGAAAGGGTTAACTAGCGGAAATCAGGGGGTTAAAACCATTATTGGGTAGTATATCGGGGTACCTAGCGCTATAAAAACCTGGCGGTGAACCTAAAAAAATAACTAGCTACCTAGCGACTGTAGCGACACTAATGCAGCGATCAGAAAAACGATCGCTTAGTGACACTGGCAAAAGGGGGTGAAAGGGTTAACTAGCGGCAATCAGGGGGTTAAAACCATTATTGGGTAGTATATCGGGGTACCTAGCGATATAAAAACCTGGCGGTGAACCTAAAAAAATAACTAGCTACCTAGCGACACATGCAGCGATCAGAAAAATGATCGCTTAGTGACACTGGCAAAAGGGGGTGAAAGGGTTAACTAGCGGCAATCAGGGGGTTAAAACCATTATTGGGTAGTATATCGGGGTACCTAGCGCTATAAAAACCTGGCGGTGAACCTAAAAAAATAACTAGCTACCTAGCGACTGTAGCGACACTAATGCAGCGATCAGAAAAACGATCGCTTAGTGACACTGGCAAAAGGGGGTGAAAGGGTTAACTAGCGGCAATCAGGGGGTTAAAAACATTATTGGGTAGTATATCGGGGTACCTAGCGATATAAAAACCTGGCGGTGAACCTAAAAAAATAACTAGCTACCTAGCGACACATGCAGCGATCAGAAAAATGATCGCTTAGTGACACTGGCAAAAGGGGGTGAAAGGGTTAACTCTAGGGGCAATCAGGGGGTTAAATCTTTATTGGGGGGTGATAAGGGGCTACCCTGGACCTAACACTAACTGTCCTGACAGTTTTTACTGTCACAACTGACACTGAATGCATTGATCAGTAAAGAAATGATCAATGCAATCAGTGACACTGTGACTGGGGGGGGAGGGGGGGCGGGGGGGGATCGGGGGGCGATCGGGGGGGGGATCGGGGGGGGGTTTGTGTGCCTGTGTGTACCTACATGTCAGTGTAGTGTTGGTGCACACTTACTTTTAGTCTTCTCCTCGTAGTCCGGTCAAAAAGACCGCCCCGAGGAGAATGACATCACTTCCTCCTTCCTGTGTAAACAATACACAGGGGAGGAAGCTTCTCATTAGCCAGGAGCGATCCAGAGGGGGTGGCCGAAAACCAACGGCCATCCCCTCATCACGGAGCGCTCCTGGACCGAATCGATCGATCGGACCCCCCACCCGCTGGAAGGCAATCACGTAGATGTACGTGATTGTGCCTGCCTGTGCCATTGTGCTGACGTACAATGGCAATACGGCGGTCCTGAAGTGGTTAACAGTCTAAAAAATTTCTGTCCCCTCAAAATAACTCAACACACAGCCATTAATGTCTAAACCACTGGCAACAAAAGTGAGTTCACCCCTAAGTGAAAATGTCCAAATTGGGCCCAATTAGCCAGTTTCCCTCCCCAGTGTCATATGACTCGTTAGTGTTACAATGTCTCAGGTATGAATGGGGAGCAGGTGTGTTAAATTTGGTGTGATCACTCTAACTCTCATACTGGTCACTGAAAGTTCAACATTGCACCTCATGGCAAAGAACTCCCTGAGGATCTGAAAAAAATAATTGTTGCTCTACATAAAGATAGCCTAGGCCAGTGATGGCAAACCTTGGCACCCCAGATGTTTTGAAACTACATTTCCCATGATGCTTCACTACACTGCAGAATTCATAAGCATTATGGGAAATGTAGTTCCAAAACATCTGGGGTGCCAAGGTTCGCCATCACTGGCCTAGGCTATAAGAAGATTGCCAAGACTCTAAACTGAGCTGCAGCACTGTGGCCAAGACCATACAGAGGTTTAACAGAACAGGTTCCACTCAGAACAGGCCTTGCCATGATCAAAGAAGTTAAGTGCTCAGCGACATATCTAGAGGTTGTCTTTGGAAATAGACATATGAGTGCTGTCAGCATTGCTGCAGAGGTTGAAGGGGTGGGGGGGGGGGTCAGCCTGTCAGTGCTCAGACCATATGCCGCACACTGCATAAAATTGGTCTGCATGGCTGTTCGTCCCAGAAAGAAGCCTCCTCTAAAGATGATACTCAAGAAAGCCCACAAACAGTTTGATGAAGACAAGCCGACTAAGGACATGGATTACTGGAACCATGTCCTGTGGTCTGATGCGAGCAAGATAAACTTATTTGGTTCAGATGGTGTTGAGCGTGTGTGGCAGCAACCAGGTAAGGAGTACAAAGACAAGTGTGTCTTGCCTACAGTCAAGCATGGTGGTGGGAGTGTCATGCTTTTGGGCTGCATGAGTGCTGCTGACACTGTGGAGCTACAGTTCATTGAGGGAACCATTAATGACAACATGTACTGTGACATACTGAAGCAGAGCACGATCCCCTGCCTTCGGAGACTGGGCCACAGGGCAGTATTCCAACATGATGACGACCCCAAAACACACCTCCAAGACAACCACTGCTTTGCTAAAGAAGCTGAGGGTAAAGGTGATGGACTGGCCAAGCATGTCTCCAGACCTAAACCCTATTGAGCATCTGTGGGGCATCCTCAAATGGAAGGTGGAGGAGTGCAAGGTCTCTAACATCCACATCTCTGTGATGTGGATGGTATGTTATCATGGAGGAGTGGAAGAGGACTCCAGTGGCAACCTGTGAAGCTCTGGTGAACTGCATGCCCAAGAGGGTTAAGGCAGTGTTGGAAAATAATGGTGGCCACACAAAATATTGACACTTTGGGCCCAATTTGGACATTTTCACTTAGGGGTGTACTCACTTTTGTTGCCAGCGGTTTAGACATTAATGGCTGTGTGTTGAGTTATTTTGAGGGGACAGCAAATTTACACTGTTATACAAGCTGTACACTCACTACTTTACATTGTAGTAAAGTGTCATTTTTTCAGTGAACATAAAAAGACATGAAAAGATGAAATAAAATATTTACAAAAATGTGAGGGGTATACTCACTTTTGTGAGATTATATATATATATATATATATATATATATATATATATATATATATATATATACATACACACACATATACAGGCATACCCCACCTTTAAGTACACAATGGGGTTTATTTACTAAAGCTGGAAAGTGAAAAATCAGGCTCACTTCTGCACAGAAACCAGTGAGCTTCCAGGTTTTATTACCAAAGCTTAATTGAACAAGCTGGAGTCAGAAGCTCATTGGTTTCTATGCAGAAGTGAGCCTGATTTTACACTTTCCAGCTTTAGTAAATACACCCCATTGTGTACTTAAAAGTGGGGTATGCCTGTATATATTTAAATAAAACAACGTAGCAAGACATTTTACTTATTTACAAAGCTGGCAGTGTACTGTGCAAGTTATGGCTTTATGATAGTTGAGCTACCTAAAAGTCTTGTGACTTCTCTTTCTAGCTCCTGCACCCCTTTTTCTCTTTCAACTCTGCTATGGCAAGTTCCAATAATTTACTAGATGTGGCCACTTATAGCTAAAATGTAATAAAGTAAATAAAAATTATAGATATTGAAACCAATGTACTTATCACTACCATCATCCTGGACATCAGTGATCACACTCCCTATTGGTGACATGACTCTTTTGTGACAGTATGCAGCAGCCAAGTTAACAAGCTATGGCTCATGGGTAACTTGTGTTCCAACACAGTCAGTTAATTCCTTAGTTTTTAGATTTGGATATATGTAAAGAAGAGTTTTTGGGTAGGTTTCATTCTTGTTAGTGATGGGAAGATTAACCCACTGTATTTTTCATTAGGACAGAAAGTGATATTAATTCTAAAATGTACAATTGTCACTGGAACAGAAGTTGGGAATACGTCTTTTAAATGGAGATTTTCCCTTACTTTGGAGATATTTCCTCTTACTTTTGTATATTCTGGGCAGGAAGTGAATAGAAATCTCTTCAATGGGATGCACACAAGAAAACAAAAACCCTGACGGGTTTTAATCATTCTGTAAACTAGCCAAAGCTTAATACTATGCCCATAGATACACTAACAAATGTGTAATTTGCAAATGACAGTTGTCAACAAATAGATTTGTGGTTTACCTTATATTCCCTAGCCTGAATAATTTGTAAGAATTATTATTGTACAGTGCTGTGCAGAGAAATCCCTGGATTACTTTTGCTTACAGGGCTGGCAGCACTGCATTATAACAAACTAAATGTTTTCAAGTGCTCAAGAGCAAACATTTTCCTGCTCCTTGGCCCATGAAAAAGATAAACTGTGGTCATAAAATAATTTTTGTTGTAACATAGCCTAGCACTGCTTCAGGAGAAAACTGCTTCACAGAAAAAAAACTACACACTTCAGTACAACCTCATTCCTGATCTTATTTTGTAACATTACGTTTTCAATTGAAAATAACCTCTCATCGTCAAGTATGCAGTGGTGTTAACATTACTGTGAATGTAATATATTTATAGCATAACATTGGATTATCAATGAGATCTAAAGAGGGAACAACAGAAGATTTCGATTTATTTGAGTTGTTAGACTACTGATGAATATATAATTTTAAGGTGAAGGTGAGTGTTCATTAAAAACCCATTGGTCCACTCTCCCTAGCCCCCTAACGTAATTGAACCTAAACCGCCCCACCCAGATGCTTACTTACCTCTCACTGGCTCTGGTGTCTATCTTCTTTGACCTGAAATCTCTGATACTGGTTGTGTCTGTGTAGTGACTTCCAATAGACTTGAATGGGGCCATAACCACTACATCTCTAGTGTTAGAGTTTGTCCTTATTAAAGTCATTTGGGCATATGCAAGAACCCCAATATTCATTCTTTAATAATTATGACTGTGCCTTGACAGAGACCACTAATGGCTGTTAAAAAAAGTTATTTTCATAAAAGTTGTGCAATTCTTTTGAAGCTCCTTCCAAAAAGCTAAATATACAGCTAAAACATATAAAAGGAATTGTTCTAACTGCCAAAATGTTTGTAAATGAATGCACCTTTCCTGGTGATCCAATCCACATACTCATGAGCTGCACTGCATGGGGGGCTTGGGAGGACGGGTGACAAAAGTTTGCAGCATCTATAATTCTGTGATGCCCAGTTTCCTTCCTCCTGTCTGCTCTTGAAACTACTAACTAAAAAATTAAATAATGTAGATGCTTACCCCGAGCTCTGTCCTTCCTTTGGAACTAAGCACCTTCCTTTCCTATACATGGACTTAAAACAATTGAATGACTTTTGTAAATACACACACGCTAATTTTGTTTATAAATTTGTTTGGTGAAGTTCCTAATTTAGTCAATTAAAAATAAAAAAGCTTTGTCAATTTTGTGTGCAGAAATAAGGCTTTTGCAGCAAGGTATATGTTAGTAGTACCAGGGTACGTAGCACTAATTCTTAACCAGGAAAATGACACTGTTCAATCTGGATACCAGCTGAGCTGCACAGAAGGCTTGTTTCAGCCTCACTGAGTAGAACTCATTTTTATCAGTAGAAAAGCAGAAGACAGAAGATTTTTCCAGTACTGTAACTTACATATGCAGCTATGCTGCTACTTTTGGCAGCGACGAAGACCAGGCAAATGAAGATAGCTGATCCTAGCATGCCAACAGCACAGACAAGTGGGTCAGCACGTTGTGTTTTCAAACGGCACCACTTAGTAGCTCCAGCCCCCGTTATTACACCAAGAAAGCCAGTGATACAGGTGATTGCTCCAAAAATCAGGCTGTTTAAAAATAGAAATGTGTATTATTTTTTCTTCCAATAAAAATTGTTAACTACAGTGATAAATAATTCATATTTTCTTCAGTATTGACCTGTCTTTGTTGCTGCATGGTCCAAAGTTGCAGGGTTCCACTGTTTTCTGCACCACTTGGGCTCTGTACAGATAGAGGGGAATCCACATGCCCAAAGCCCCTGTTGCAAACGACACTGTGGATGTTGCCAATGAAGAGAACACATAACTGCGGCTGGTGATAAAATAAAATACATAAGTTAATGACAATTAACAATCAGATGTGGTGCAGTCATTGATTTTACAGATCTCTCTACTGGCAAGTGATACAGTGAGTATTAAAGCCACCTAAAACTGATATTTTATTCATGGTTTTAAACAACAACAGTGTACACATGGTAAATATCATTGTATAAGTGTCATAATGAAGTCTAAATAGGTTTTCTATAGATTCTATGAAACATGCAGTCCGAGCCTAAGTACAGAGTTGGCTTACTTGTGTCAGTAACAAACATTTATATTCTAGAGAGCATGTACTGATAATATACAAGGTTTAGACCTATTAAGTAATGTAATATGAAACAGAATACAGAAAACTCCCATGTAAAAAACATGTATAACTATAACAAGGGGGTTCAAGGAGGGTCGAGTCTACGTGTGGACAAACAATCCAGACCGTACACCCGTAGCTTGCACTTCATGGAAATAGCAATGAAATTAAAGAACAGAGATCAGAGAACAAGGGTCAACCTGCTAGATAAAATTATAGTTAGGGATCTGTGGGGGTTTGTGCAATGTCAGAGGTGGGTATGGGAGGGGAGCTGAAGCTAGAGATGTCCCACATTACCCATATTTTATTGATTTGGGCTAAGGTTTCCTCATTTAGGGTTGTCAAGTATTCCATGGCTCGAATTTCAGAAAGAGTGGTGGTAAGAAGGTTTTGTTGGTGTCTCTACTAATTTCTAGTGCCTAGGAATTAGACATCTAGCCGCGGTCAAAATGTGTGTGTAGCCAAGGCTTTTGCACTTTTTGGTATACCTTTAAATGGAAGGCCTAGAAGATATTACACAGGGTCTAAAGGTAGTTCTGTATCTAGGACTTTTTCCAGTACTCCTTGTACAATGACCCAGAACTTCTGAATTTGGGGACAGAACCAGAAGATATGCACCATGGATCCAACATCCATGGAGCATCTCCAGCATGTTGCTGAAATAGAAGGATTTATAGCGTGTAAAAGTGTCGGGGTCCTGTATCAGTGCATCATAATTTTGTAGATGTTTTCTTTATAAGTTACACATCTAGAGTTTTTTTTGTACACAGACTCCCAGATCATTCACCAACTAATCAAAGGTATAGGATGGTTGACATGGTGATGTTTTTTAAGGTGTAGACATGGAGTCAGTCCCTGGATTATACTGTATGTCTTGGTTATTTCGACTGTGCGATCTCTCTGCTTGCAGACCCACTCAAGTAAGGTGAACCCTTCCAACAAAGTCCCCAAGACACAGAAATACTGCCAGGTATTTAATGAAAACTGAAACACAATTAAGAAGTGGTCAGGGGAGTTTTTTTTCTGTCACAGTGCTACTTTAGAGCAGCAGAGAGGACCTTATGAATAAAGTTGTCTAGCTATTATAAATCTGTCTTATAACATGTCTTACTGTGCCTACCAAAAGTGTTTGCTGCAGTCAGTGCCCCACTGCACATTGATTCAAGAACTTCATGAACAACAGGGACAGAATACTTGATATGTGCTTATTCTAATATCATACACATGAATATTAATGATATATTTTGCAGCCCACTGAAAGAACTGAGAGCAGCATTACAAAGTATGTAATAAGCAGTTTTGTTTATATATATAGAGCTTACTTCTTAATGAGAGCCTTCATGTCCCGAAACCATGAACTTCGTGCCTTGAGCTGTTCTACATGGCCTCTTTTGGCAATTGGTACAAATATTAGAATTAAAGACCCAGTTATCATGCCCAACACTGGTGAGACCTGAAAGAGATGTCATGCTGTTAAATGCATTGATAAAACTACACATGTTAAAGAGAATACATTAGTTTATGAATACAATTAGAACCATATTTATAAGAATTGTAAAATATTACTATTTAACTATTACAAGCAATCACTGCAGTTTCATTATACATGCATAATAAGTCGGCATACAGTAATTTGTAGTCACAGACAAGGACATATGAAGCTTTACCTAGTAAATGAAAGATATTGCCGTTTGCTACCAGAGAGATTGTGATGAGTATTTTTGGAAGGTTGTGATCAGAGTGTTAAGTATGTGTTCAGTCAGCATTGGGTATTTAGCATCTGATTATTTCTAATGAGCCTCAGTAATGATGCTGCATAATCCTACGCATAGTCCTGCATGTACCCATCTTCAGGTTTATTGCCAGAGGGACGTATTCACTAGTTTCCTGGTCTGCCTACATGCAGCATGTTTTCAGCTTCGTCTTATGGATAAAATATCTACAGTATACACGAATGCAGCTTGACATTTTGATCCTCTAATACATTATACTCTGGTTGGCTTCTGTGGTTTCCATGATGACCTTTACAACTGCAAAGCATAGATGTGTATAGTATGACAAACAGATGTTCACAGACGGTACCTCACAGTCAACACCGGTTTGACAGGACAGACGTGGTCTGCACATTGAGTACCACAAGGCTCAAAGTTTACCAGACAGTTTTAGATTTTGCGTTTTAGTTTAGGTGAAATAAGGCAGAATTGCAACCCTTTCCCAATCATCCAATCTTTATTTCTATCCATGACCCTGCCAGATCCAAACGGGCTGTCAGTTGGGATAGGTGCCATCTCAGTACTCTTCATAGAATCCTGCGGAGACTCTAAGTGGGCCAATGGAACCAGTATTATGTTGTCACTGCCCCTCCTACAGTCCCTCTAAACAGAATATATGTAGTATGCATTCCGGAAAGGCACCAGGACAGAACCTTGGCTGTCTTGATTGGAACAATTTTGGGAAAAGACCTTCCCACCAAGTTCTTTAAAACCATGCAGGGGACTCAACTGTATTGTTAACATTCCACTTGAGTATATCTTTGAGTATATCAAATATAAACAAGAGACTCCATTATCATTAAGTGTTTGGATTTGATAGGCCACAGGTATAATTGTTTGTGCTGTGAATTCATTTCCCCGGTTAGTTTTTTGGTTTAAGAGAGGAGGTCAGAAAGGGTTAAAGGTAAAGAAGCAACACTTCCTACTTTTTAAGCTTTAAAATCATATTTATAACAACATTGTCAAAGCACATTTTGCTATGGAAAGGATAATGTGTGAAACCTGGATGCCACTGCAAATAACAATGGAAACAAAGCATGTTTTCCCTTAAATCAGGAAATGGTCTTTGTTATAATCCTAGACAGTGGAAAACAGAAAACATTTGGTGGCGATCACTAATTAAGATCAAATGGTTGGAATTTTAGTTAGAGCACTGGATGTTTTTCTAAACAAGTACATGTTTTACAGCTGGTAAAGCACAATCCAGTACCCAGACTAATAATGACAGCTCACTAAATTCAGAACAGTACGTAAATAATGATTGTGTTAAATAGGAAACTGCATTAATGCATCAACAAATCACATACTCTAATAATAACAATAATAATATGATGCACCTCATAATTCCACCCCTTTCACTTTTTCCAAAAAAAGGTAGATATGTTCACCTTTTAAAAGCCCAGTATAAATCTTATTGCTGTTATTGGGTACAAGGGTAATCCACCTGCTCTTGTTATGCAAGAGGAGCAGGTGGATTACCCATGCACCAAATAACAACAATAAAATGTATTCTGGGCTTTTAGAAGGTGAGCAACTCTACCTTTGTGTTTGGTGCTATTGTTAGTGGGCCATTGACCACTCAGAGCCAGCACCGATCGGTTGGTGGAGCAGGTATAGAAGGCTTGGAGCAGAATGGTTGGCACAGTCTGCACTCATTTCAGTTGTTAATGCTAATAGATCTTGTCTCTCTAAAACAAAGATCCTCTGTGATTATTATTAAAGTGTAAATGTATTTACATGTTTTTTTGTGAACAGGTAGCTTCACATTTATAGCATGTTCCCAGTTGATAACTTCAGTACTTCTAATCCGTGAACAATCCTATGCTAACTAAAGGAGTACATACAGTATCTCACAAAAATGAGATCAAATTTTTGTAAATATTTTATTATATCTTTCATCACAACACTGAAGAAATTACACTTTGCTACAATGTAAAGTAGTGAGTGTATAGCTTGTATAACAGTGCAAATTTGCTGTCCCCTCAAAATAACTCAACACACAGCCATTAATGTCTAAACTGGTGGCAACAAAAGTGAGTACACCCCTAACTGAAAATGTCCAAGTTGGGCCCAATAAGCCATTCTCCCTCCCTGGTGTCATGTGACTCATTAGTTTTACTAGGTCTAGGTGTGAATGGGGAGCAGGTGTGTTAGATTTGGTGTTATCACTCTCACTCTCTCATAATGGTCACTGGAAGTTCAACATGGAACTTTATGGCAAAGGACTCTCTGAGGATCTGAAAAAAAGAATTGCTCTACATAAAGATGGCCTAGGCAATAAGAAGATTGCCAAGATCCTGAAACTAAGCTGCAGCATGGTGGCCAAAACCATACAGCGGTTTAACAGGAGAGGTTCCACTCAGAACAGGCCTCGCCATGGTTGACCAAAGAAGTTAAGTGCATGTGCAGCTACATATACAGAGGTTGTCTTTTAGAAATAGACGTATGAGTGCTGCCAGCATTGCTTCAGAGGTTGAAGGGGTGGGGGGTAAGCCTGTCAGTGCTCAGACCATATGCTGCACACTGCATCAAATTGGTCTGCATGGCTGTCATCCCAGAAGGAAGCTTCTTCTAAAGATGATGCACAAGAAAGGCCGCAAACAGTTTGCTGAAGACAAGTAAACTAAGGACACTGGAACCATGTCCTGTGGTCTGAGACCAAGATAAACTTATTTGGTTCAGATGGTGTCTAGCTTGTGTGGCGGCAACCAGGTACAAAGATAAGTGTGTCTTGCCAATGGTCAAGCATGGTACTGGGAGTATCATGGTCTGGGGCTGCATGAGTGCTACCGCCACTGGGGAGCTACAGTTCATTGAGGAAATCATGAATGCCAACATGTACTGATACATACTGAAGCAGAGCATGATCCCCTCCCTTTGGAGACTGGGCCGTAGGGCAGTATTCCAACATGATAAGGACCCCAAACACACCTCCAAGACAACCACTGCCTTGCTAAAGAAGCTGAGGGTAAAGGTGATGGACTGGCCAAGCATGTCTCCAGACGTAAACCCTATTGAGCATCTGTGGGGCATCCTCAAATGGAAGGTGGAGGAGCGCAAGGTCTCTAACATTCACCAGCTCCATGATGTTGTCATGGAGGAGTGGAAGAGGACTCCAGTGGCAACCTGTGAAGCTCTGGTGAACCCCCAAGAGGGTTAAGGCAGTGCTGGAAAATAATGGTGGCCACACAAATGATTTGACACTTTAACACTGGGGACAGAAACTGGCTAATTGGGCCCAATTTAGACATTTTCACTTAGGGGTGTACTCACTTTTGTTGCCAGTGGTTTAGACATTAATGGCTGTGTGCTGAGTTATTTTGAGGGGACAGCAAATTTACACTGTTATACAAGCTGTACACTCACTACTTTACATGTAGCAAAGTGTCATTTTTTCAGCGTTGTCACATGAAAAGGTATAAATATAAAAATTATAAAATATTTACAAAAATGTGAGTGAGGGTGTACTCACTGTTGTGAAATACTGTAGATGACCCAAGTTCCCTTTATGAAAGGCATGTTATATACTGATGTATTTGGGCCAGCTCACTCCTTTGTGGCTCTTTAGATGGCTTACGGATTAAAACTTGCAGTGGACAAAGGCCTTACTTCCTGATACTAGTTTTCAGCTGAATACATCAGAAAATATTTTATGGGTCTCTCTCCTTTATGATAAGAAGTTGTAATTTGCAGCTATTACTATAATGTTAATTACCAAAGTGATATATTTTTTTTCCTGAAATTTAGTAGACATAGCTTTCAGTACAATTGTTCCACTAAATTTGGCTCCTTGTTTCATTTGCATCAGTAATACCAATTTCACATGCATTGAATGATCTGACAGCATGTTTAGCCTTTGCACCAGCCATTGTAATATTGTTCATGCTAAGATATGCTTGTAAAGCACCATGATGACATGCAAAGCAATATTAACCAGAAGTTAAATCATTTAACTACAGTAAAACTAAATCCAATTATTCTCTGGCGTGTTACACTTCATCACTACTTATTGCAATTGTTATTGAATAAGCCCAAAACACATATAAAGAGAAAGGCAGTAACATAGGCAGTCAAACTGTGAAAAAAAAAAAAAAAAAGGTGCTATGCTTCATTAAACTTTTGGCGTTACCATTGGGCCCTTGCCATTTTCTGGTTTCTAGCCAATGTTATACAGATCTTATGCATTCTCTGTCAAGTATCATTTAGTTTTTAGAACTATATAAGTATCGTACAATGTTGTATGTATCAAAACTAATATCTTACCCTCAGAGCCCAGCGCCAGTCCCCTGCAACTTGCTTGACGCTTGAACCAGTGATATAGCCTAAGCCACTGAAGGCAACAAAAGAAAATAGAATTGTTGATAATTCAGTCTAGATATTCAACTCTCTTGTGGGCATTAACTTTTAAAAACTGGAGTTGTTTTACATGCTTATAAGTATACTAAAATTATGTTTAAAAGATTATTTTTAAATGTTATGTCTGGGACAAAAAAAAAATCAATAAGTACAGCTTGTTTACATGTGTTATGCCTTTATAGCTACAGAATACACTTTTCCCTTTCCTATACCATAATGGAAGTTTACTCTTTGGGATTCAGTGCAGCAGAGTCAACGTTCTGTCAGCTTAAACAGAAAGGTAGAAGCATACTGGATTTGTGACAGATCAACAAGTATTTTTCTGTAGTTGTAGAGTTTTTAAAGTGATACAACATGGGGAAATGTGCATGTATTCTAGAGCAGTGTTTCTCAACTCCAGTCCTCAAGGAGCCCCAACAGGTCAGGTTTTAAGTATTTCCCTTAGATGAAACGGCTGTGGTAATTACTAATCCTGAAAACATGACCTGTTTGGGTGCCTTGAGGACTAGAGTTGAGAAACTGTTCTAGAGATGTACTGATTTGTACATGTACTGTTTTTTTCCCTGACATACACATTCAAATTTTTTTTATTGAATTTCATCAGACTAAGTAGTAGGGATATCTGTTCTCTTAAAATCCCATGGCACAAGGCAGTGCCTACATTTAGTAAAGCAGATGAAAACATATCTTATCTGATAAGCAGAGTAGTGAAGCACAAATACACACCAGAGACTTTGCATGCTGGGCTCCTGCTGTTTTCCTTATTGTGATTCTTATAGTAAATGACAGCAGATTAGTGCTGTTCTTGTTTATTTGTCAGGAAATGATCTCACTGTGCCACTTCACTATAGGAAATTGCTTACAGGAACCCACTTGTATGTTATACGCCATGCAGTCTACGGACTCCCAGTGAAGAGGTCAACTATTGTAGGGGCCGCCAATGTTGACTGGAACAGGCGCTGTGCTTTCTGGTACTACTCAAATAGTTGGGTTAGCAAAACAAGGTCTCTAGCCTTATATTTTTATTTTTGCCAGCTCTGGCACTAAAGATACTAATTTAAAATTTAAAGTTTGGAAATTTTCATGATACGCCAAATTGTTGCCTTTCACTGAGAACTGAATATGTATTAGAAGAGTAGTTCCAGGCTATAAGGGAGACTAAACAATAAGCTACTAATGCCATCTAGAAAACCCTACAGCTGAGCTAACATCAGTAAGTTCTCACAGTTTATCTTAATCTGTGCAATCAACTGCAGTTAGAATGCAGAAAAAAACCAACAGGACCACTGGGAGTGTACTTCCTAAAGCCTGAGTTAAGTAATGTTATTATTAATTATATTCATATTAATTATGAGTAATAATTAACCATCTTATCTTTGCTTTAGGTACTACCAATCATATTTAAATAGAGACATCCATAATCGGGTCCATATAGCTGCACATTCAAGTGACTGATTGAAGAATAATGTGAGAAGTTATAATTTATATATATTATACAGTTTTCATGTTATAATTTTATCTTTAATTTTTTAATTTTAATTCTGACTTAGTGCTCCTTTAACTATGCTACTGCAGGCATAGCACCTAAAATATAATCTCTTCCTGAAGAAGCAGGCCACCCTGCAAAACACACTACTCCATCTAGACTTTGGGAATACAATTGAAAAGACTTATCATTAATATATACTATATATATATATATATACACACATATATACACACACACACACACACACACACATGCACAGTATTTTACAAGAGTGAGTACACCCCTCACATTTTTGTAAATATTTTATTATCTTTTCATGTGACAAGACTGAAGAAATTACATGTTGCTACAATGTAAATTAGTGAGTGTACAGCTTGTATAACAGTGTATATTTGCTATCTCCTGAAAAATAACTCAACACAGCCATTAATGTCAAAACCGCTGGCAACAAAAGTGAGTACACCCCTAAGTGAAAATGTTCAAATTAGGCCCAAAGTGTCAATATTTTGTGTGGCCTTTTTTTCCAGCACTGCCTTAACCCTCTTGGGCATGGAATTCACCAGAGCTTCACAGGTTGTCACTGGAGTCCTCTTCCACTTCTCCATGACAACATCACAGAGCTGGTGGATGTTTGAGACCTTGCGCTCCTCCACCTTCTGAACACTTAGCTCCTCAATGCCAGCAGCACTCATGCAGCCCCAGACACTCCCACCACCATGCTTGACTTTATGCAAGATACACTTGTCTTTGTACTCCTCACCTGGTTGCCGCCAAACACGCTTGACACCATCTGAACCAAATAAGTTTATCTTGGTCTCATCAGACCACAGGACATGGTTCCAGTAACCCATGTCCTTAGACTGCTTGTCTTTAGCAGACTGTTTGCGGGCTTTCTTGTGCATCATCTTTAGAAGAGGATTCCTTCTGGAATGACAGCCATGCAGACCAATTTAACACTGTGTGTGGCATATGGTCTGAGCACTGACAGGCTGACCCCCCTACCCCTTCAACCTCTGCAGCAATGCTGGCAGCACTCATATGTCTATTTCCCAAAGACAACCTCTGGATATGAGGCTGAGCACGTGCACTCAACTTCAAGTCGACCATGCGGAGGCACATTTTCACTTAGGGGTGTACTCACTTTTGTTGCCAGCAATTTAGACATTAATGGCTGTGTGTTGAGTTATTTTGAGGGGGCAGCAACTTTGTGCTGCTATACAAGCTGTACACTCACTAATTTACATTGTAGTAAAGTGTAATTTTTTCACTGTTGTCACATGAAAAGATATAATAAAACATTTACAAGAATGCGAGGGGTGTACTCACTTTTGTGAGATACTATATATATATATATATATATATATATATATATATATATATATATATATATATATATACACATATACACACAGGGCGGATAGCAGACAGCGTGTATGGCGTTGTATGGGTGAAAGGTTTGCTGATGTCAACGTTGTGGATCAAGTGGTTATGGTATGGGCAGAGTGCACAGAGATACTGTGATGAGATCCTGAGGCCCATTGTTTTGCCATTCATCCACGACCATCACCTCATGTTGCAGCATGATAATGCACGGCCCCATGTTGCAAGGATCTATACACAGTATTCCTGGAAGCTGAAAACATCACAGTTCTTGCATGGCCAGCATACTTACCTGACATGTCACCCATTGAGCATGTTTGGGACGCTCTGGATCCAGTTCCAGTTCCTGCCAATATCCAGCAATTTCGCACATCCATTGAAGAGGAATGGACCAACATTTCACAGGCCACAATCAACAACCTGATCAACTCTATGTGAAGGAGATGTGCTGCACTGTGTGAGGCAAATGGTGGTCACACCAGATACTGACTGGTTTTTGGACCCATCCGACCCCCCAATAACAGTAAAACTGTACAGGCCTTTTATTGTGGCCAGACTAAGGCACACCTGTGCAAAAATCATTCTGTCTAATCAGCATCTTGATATGCCACACTTGTGAGGTGGATGGATTATCTTGGCAAAGGAGAAGTGCTCACCAACACAGATTTAGACAGATTTGTGAACAATATTTGAGAGAAATAGGCCTTTTGTGTACAGAGAAAAAGTCGTAGATCTTTGCGTTCAGGGGCAATAGGGGCAAACACAAAAGTGTTGGTTCTGCTTGATATGTCAATATATTTTAGGTGAAATGTGATGTATTAACCTTTAGGCCCCTTTCACACGTGCGGACCGTACGTCCGTATTTCATCCATCCGTTTGGGGATGAAATACGAACATACATGCATTCCTATGGGATAGCGGGTGTCTGCGGATGAACATCCGCAGACAGCCAATATCATCCGTCTCCGCAATGGTCCGATTCTGCAGACAGAGGAAAATCCTATTTTTCTATCCGTCTGCAGAGCGGATCGGATGAACACGGACAGACGGTCCGTGCTCATCCGATCCCCCATAGAGGAGAGCGGAAATCTGACAGGGTGGTCATCCGCTAGCTCAGCGAGGATAAATGGAGCGATCCCTGCTGAGCAAGCGGATCATCACGGGGCAGGTCATTACGGGTCGTCCCGTGTTAAAGGGGCCTAAAGGAATTGTTTTTACTTTGTATGGAATAACACCAGTTCTTTGTACTTTCGTAAATATCTGAGAATAAGCATTAAACTTTCCAATTACAGCAGAGGTTTTGGAATTTTTTGAAATCACACTCAAACATCTGTTTCATTAAAGCGGAGGACCGCTCACCGCTGCAGAAATTAAAAGCCAACAGCTGCACATACTGCAGCTGCTAGCTTTTAATAATCGGACACTTACCTGTCCTGGAGTCCAGTGAGGTCGGCACCCCAGCTGATGTCTCCATCTGCTGTCGGGTGCATGCCACCTCCATTGTAAGGGAACCCATCAGTGAAGCCTTATGGCTTCACGTCGGGAAACCTACTGCGCATGAACAAGGTTTCGCTCCTCTCTCCTACTGGTCCAGTGGCCGTGGAAGGAGAAGCCGTTGCTGAGCCTACCAGAAGTGGGAACAAGATACCTGTGAAAGACAGGTATCCTGCCCCCCCTACCCCCTGAAAGGTGCCAAATGTGGAACCGGAGGGGAGGGGAGGAGTACAACGAGCGGAAGTTCCACTTTTGGGTGGAACTCTGCTTTAAGTGTCCTCAGACAGGTTTGAATCTGGCTGTTGGCTATTAAAAAGTTCTTAGTACAGACACTTTGGGGTTGATTCACTAAAACTGGTGTACTCAGAATCTGGTGCAGCTGTGCATGGTAGCAAATCATCTTCTAACTTAAGCATGTTCAATTAAGTGGTGACAATAAAACCTTCAAGCTAATTGGTTTCTATGTAGAGCTGCACCAAATTTTTCACACTCCAGTTTTAGTAAATCCCCCCTTTTGTTACATCAGGTTGTATGTGAGAGGCAGCAAGGATCATGTAATCCATGCACTCTTTCATTACAAGTTGGAGTTCTTAGAGTTCTCAACATTTATTTTGAAGTTCTCACTGAGCTTACCTTTAATAAGATATGAATGTCACAATTTAGTGTACGACAACTACAACATTTTGTTAGATCTGATTGTTAATGTTATATATATCAACTATACTACATTTAAAAGATAAGTTTAGGTTTTTTACATTATTTATTACTTGATGTTTTTGTAAAAGCTCAATAAGTAGATTCTTGCAGCATCAGAATGTGAATGGTGCTGATACATTATGAAATAAACAGAGCTGTAGGTCCAGGATCCTGATACATGTGCAGTGCATGGCTATGCATGGAAAGTGAATGTAGCGTGCGTGACATGGCTTGAAATAGTCACAGTGGTTGTGCTAAGGATACTCTGCACTGACCACTTCCTGTTGGTAATACAGTACATATAACAAGGCTTACCTTCCAAGAGGAATGGCAAAGTAGAAGACTGACAGCATAAGTGTACGGGTATTCTTGGTAAACAGATCTCCAATGATAGTAGGGGCGATTGTTGAGTAACTGGCTTCCCCGATGCCCACCAAGCCTCGGGAGAGTACAAGCAGCCAAAAATACTGCAGAAAGAAGACAGTAAAACAGAATTATGTTATTTACTAATCACCACACTAAGACAGGCAGGATGCTACTTGGGCTATTCTATTATCAAGAATAGGAAAGTGTTAATGCCTAAGTCATTTTCGTTTAGTTGCCACGGCAACTGGTCAGGGGATATGCATTAGGAATATACAACAAACAACAGAAAAGATGGGTGTATCCCTGCTGGCAGAGAGCCTGCTATCAAGTTGGCAGCCCCAACATACATGAGAAAAAACATTACACTAATGGCTTGTGTAGTATGTGTTAAGCAATGATTAGCATATGACAGCTTATTCTATTTATTATCCTTATTATTTGTTACCTAGTGATAGTTTTGTAGATGCCAACACTGAAATTAATGAACTGAGAAATCAGGAATAACCATTAATGTCGACCACATGTATAATGTAATGTACACTTGCAGGTAAAGAATATGTTTTAGAACACAAACACAATTTACAAACAATTACATGACAAAATACATGTTGCAATTTAGCAAGAGTATATAGAATTGCTAACACTTAAAATCTGATTGGTACTATAAGAGAAATGTTACAATCATGTCTGAATTCTGTGACTTCTGCGACGGAGTTCAGATTGCCTGAAGACAGTCTGGACAGATCACATGACCAAACTCCTGGGCCTTCGCATGTTACAAGCTGTATGAGTTTCCTAAAAGCCCTTCTATAAAAGACTTTTTATCATGCAAGTCTTGTCTTTGCTGTAGAATGGTACATGAATATACTAAAGGACATATCCAACTGTATTATCATTACAATTAGATTTCATACATTTTTTAATAATGGCAGGTAAAAATGAAAACATTTTTTTCTATCGAACTTGCTTATTGCTGTATGCATCCTATTCTTCCTTTCTTTCAATTGTAATAAATCTTTACAGAGATGCTGTTGCTAGACCATTCATTTCAACAAAAACTTCTCCTTCAAGATTATCTGTGCATTTAACATATTCTATGCATGTCGTTTACATGGAGAAAACATACGTACATAGTAGGTAAGGTTAAATAAAGACAATAGTCCATCCAGTTCAACCTGTGTAGGTGTACGTGTGTTAGTGTCTATAGTTATTTCCCATATCCCTGTATGTTGTGTTCTTTAAGATGCACATCCAATAATCTTTTAAAAATATCAATGATACCACCAATTGTGGAAGAGAGTTCCACATCCTTATTGCCCTGACAGTGAAGAAAAAATGCTGCGCAGCTTAAGGTTAAACCGCTTCTTCTCCAATCTCATTGTGTGGCCCGTGTCCTCTTATACTCCCTGAGACTGAATAGTTTTTTTCCACGCTGGGATCACAATTGAGGTATTTGTAAATCGCTATCATATCCCCTGTCAAGCGTCTGTTCTCCAGCGAGAATAAATTTAGTGCTACTGTTCCTCGTAATTGCGGTCCTCCAGTCCCCTTATTAATTGTGTTGCCCTTCTTTGGGCTCTCTCCAGTTCCAGCACATCCCTTTTGAGGACTGGTGACCAGAACTGAACAGAATACTCCAGATGTGACCTTATTAAAAGTGGCAGGAATATAGTTTTATCTCTGGAGTATATCCCCTTTTTTAAAATTCTACCAGCTTTGGTAGCTGCAGCTTGACATTGCATGATTTTCTCAGTCTGTTTTCTACTAGGACCCCCAGATCTTTCTCCATCCTTGATTCCACCAGGGTTTCTTCCCCTAGTGAGTACTTTGCATTTATGTTTTATGCCCCCAAGCACATTACCTTACATTTCTCTGCATTAAACCACATTTGCCATGTAGTTGCCAACCCCATTATTTTATTCAGGTCTTTCTGTAAAATTTTCTATATCCTGATATGAAGTTTTCGCCCTGCTTATTTTTGGGTCATCTGCAAAAACTGGGATTGAGCTATTTATCCCATCCTCCATATCATTTTTGAATAAATTAAACAGAATTGGTTAACTGTTCAGAGACTTGGGTACCGCGCTTACTACTCCAGACCAGTCTGAGTACATGTTATTTATAGCCACCCTTTGGACAAGCCCCTGTAACCAGTTTTCTATCCAAGAACAAACCTTATTGTCCATGCCTGCAGACCTCAGCTTGTAGATTAAGTGTTTATTTGGAACTGTATCGAATGCTTTTGCAAAATCCAGATACACCACATCCACAGGCCTCCGCCTATCTAGATTGCAGCACACTTCCTCATAGAATGTTAACATATTGGAATGACCTTTCATAAACCCATGCTGATTGCTACTAATGATACTGTAGCAAATTCTTGGATATAGTACCTTATCATCCCCTCCAATAATTTACCTACTGCTAATGTTAGGCTGACTGGCCTGTAGTTTCCAGGAATATATCTCTGCCCTTTTTTGAATATTGGTACCACATTGGCTTTTCTAGCCTCCCTGATTTCATTCTTGCACTTTTTGTTGCATTATAGTGTTAGAATACGGACAATGACCCCTTATATTTTTTAAAGGCATTTTTTTTCTCTTTAAAGAGAACTGCAGGCTACTCGCATAATTTGTAATAAAAACATCTTTTGCATTCTGACGCTTCTCTCCAATCACTTTGCATGTTATTTTATATATACTGTGATTCCTACTTGCCAAATATGCTGCAGAAATCTTACTCCACTAAGTCTGGCTGCAGCCATTGTAACTGTGGACAGCTGAGCAGCTGACCTGTTCACTTTCTGGATTTACACAGACACACAGAAGCACACCTCCAGCTCTACAGCCCTGCAGCTCTCATTGGCCCTCTAATGACTCACCCCCCTCCCTTCCTGGTAAACTCTCATGAGAGTGCACGTGAGAGAGAGAGAGAGAGAGAGAGAGAGAGAGAGAGAGATGTGCATGGTTTCATAAGGCTAGGCTAATGACCAGACAAGAAACAGGAAGTGGGCTGTATAAGGTATTTACTGGCAGAAAAAAAATGTTTTACTATCCAAAGTTAAAACAACAAGGGCAGAAGATTTAATACATGGAAAGTTGAAAATATGACAAAAGGTCTGCTTTAATGTGACTTTTACATTATGGTTCAGCCGCCCAGGTTTAACCTTCGCTTTTCTATATTTATTGCCCATTGGAATGCACCGTGCACCTTTGTTTAATATGTTTCTAAAACATTCCCATTTTTCTTCTGTGTTCATTGTTTCTAGAAATTGGTCCCAATTGATGTCTTGTAGTATTGAGCACAGTTCAGAAAAGTTTGCTCGTTTGAAAACTAGTGTTCTTGTGCTACCCTCGTGCCTCCTTTTCCTATGATTTACACTAAATGTGATCACCCTGTGATTGCTAGAGCCCACGTTGTCCAGTATTTCCACATCTGAGACCAGACTTTGAGCATTCGTAATTATTAGATCTAGCAATGCATTCTTTCTAGTCTGGGAATCCACCAATTGAGACTTGAAGTTGTCCTGTAAGACATTCAAGAAATGACAGGCCTTTAATGAGTAAGCTGTCCCCTCTGCCCAGTCAATATGGGGATAATTGAAGTCTCTCATTATGATGACATTTCCTTGCCTCGCTGCCATTTCTAACTGTGATAAGAGGTCCAGCTCCTCCTCCTCCTCCTCCTTCAGGTTGGGGAGCCTGTATCATACCTCCACTATTAATTTCTCACTTACCTCTTCTCTTTGAAGTTCTACCCACACAGATTCCACCTCTCCCTTGTCCCATTCACAATGGAACTCTCTCTACCACCCTTAAATCATTTTTGACATATAGACACACCCCTTCCCCTCTTCTACCTTCCCTGTCCTTCCAATACAAGGCATGCCCCTGGATATTTTCTAAAAAATCATGTGAGCTGTCAAACCAAGTTTCTGTTATTCACACAAAGTCTAAGTCCTCCTCATGTAATAGCAGCTCCAGTTCATCCATTTTGTTAGCTAGGCTCCTGGCATGTGTGTATACACCTCTCTGTACTGTATGAGTGCGTATTAATTTCTCCTTATGTTTTCTCAAGCTTCGTTTTTGATTTGTCCACTCATTCACCCCAGGATTAGATGTTACAGCTATATTATCACTACTGACTCCACTATTACCCTCTGTCCTTTGCCCACTGCCGGCTATCGCTCCCTCTGAACCCTTCCCCCCAACACCTAGTTTAAAAGCCCCTCCAACTTGTTGTGGCTATCTTTCTTTCCACATTAAGGTGCAACCTGTCCCTACTAAAGAGCCGGTAACTGACTGTAAAGTCAGCCCAGTTCTCCAGGAACTCAAACCCTCTCCTTCCTACACCAGTTCTTCAGCCACTTGTTCAGTTCCCTAAGCTCTTTCAGCCTCTCTGGTAGTATTTCTGAGAATACAACCTTGGAGGTCCTTCTCGTCAATCTATTCCCTAAGTCCCTGAAATAATTTTTAGGACTCTCTGCCTTCCTCTCACTTTGTCATTGGTGCCAATGTGTACCATGATAGATGGGTCCTCCTCAGCCTCACCCAATAATGTGCCCATCCAATCACCAATGGGTCACCCCGAGCTAAAATCCCCACCATCGTGCAACTCAGAACTGGTCTCCCTAGTGCTCTTCCCTCTACCACTCCTTCTAAATGTCACGCAACTACCCTACCTCTGGCTCCTGTACCTCCATATCTCCACCCTCCTTTACACTAGCCCCTGACAGCACCTGCTGCGTAATGTCCAAGCTTCTTTCCAGGTTTCCTATGCTTCTCAGTGTTGCCATATGATTCTCCAAAACCAGGATCTGGGCTTCCCAAGAAACCACTCGCTCACATCTCGTGCAGCAGTATTCGCCTTTGGAAGGCTCATCAAGGAATGCACACATGGAGCAAACCTTTGTGTAGACATTCAAAAGCCCTGAGATTGCCACCATCTTGAATGTGATTATCAGCAGCCCTACCCTGACAGATGCATAAAGGGTTATGTAGGGAGGTGAGGGGACAGGTGGATGAGCTGACTTAGTACAAGGATTAATTAGATCCTCCCAGAAGATACTAAGGGCTGTGTTATGGCCTATACACATGATCAGGAAATCATACGAAAAATACCACTTTCAAAGCGATCGTGCGATAATTTGATCGTTTGTGTACAGCTTTTGAGAGCCGATCACAATAGTTCATTCAATGGGACAAGCACAAAAAAAAATTTGTATGATGCCGGATCGTATGAACTTTGTTTAATCAGTACAGTTGTTGTTCAAAAATACAATACAAATACATCACTTCAGAATTTTTATTCTGCCGTACGAGAATTTTCATAACTTTAGTAAACTCTTTATTTTCGAAATGAGATTAGCATGCAAAAAAAAAAAACTGACAATCATTTGTCCGATAATCTCATCACGTGTAACAGGCATTAGGGAACTGAATCTGTCTGGAGCAGCCAATGCAAGCTATTAACCGGTACACGGTGATGTACGTCGGCAGAATGGCACGGGCAGACATTTAAATTTGCCACCCTGCCATCGAGAGCGCGCCGGCCGGGACCCCCGTGAGCCCGGTCGCGGGTCCCGCAGACTCTATCGCCGCGGGCATACCGGCGATCATCTCACGGGGTGGCTGAATGGAGAAGTGCCGTTGTAAACAGCATTTCCCCATTCTGCCTAGCAACTAGTGACACTGATCTCTGCTCCATGTGATTGGAGCAGAGATCAGTGTTCACTAAATGAAAGCCCAGCCCCCCACAGTTAGTAACACACCCCTAGGAACACTTAACCCCTACACTGCCACCCACTGTTTAACCCCTTCACTGCCAGTGTCATTTACACAGGAATCACTGCATTTATATAGCAGGGGTGATCAAATACCACCAAAAGAAAGCTCTATTTGTGGGAAAAAAAGGACGTCAATTTTGTTCGGGAGCCACGCCGCAAGACCGCGCAATTGTCAGTTAAAGCGATGCAGTGCCGAATCGCAAAAAGTGGTCTGGTCTTTGACCAGCAAAATGGTCCGGTCTGTAAGTGGTTAAAAAAATATTTATGCAAAAGAAAATCACTGCAAGTAGCATTTTAAATACTTGTTTTTCCATTATGAATGACACCATGAGAATGGAGGAGATGTTGGCGCTGGACAATGATACTTACTCCAAGTTTATATCTCAATGGTCGATCTGGCTCCGCTTCTCTTCCTCTGACACTTTAATGGAACAAGTATTGAATGCGTAGGGGCGCTGTGGGCTCTCTCCTACCCTTCCCCCCCCCCACCCGTATCCCTTCCCCTTCCCCCCTTTTTTCCCTCTCCTCTCATCTTGATATCCATTTTTTCCTGTAACACTCTGTTCCTCTTTCTTTTGCTCCTCTCTTCCCTTTCTTTTCTCTCTCTCTCTCTGTCTTCTTCGTAATACTAATTACACGTTGTCTCATGTAGTAACCCATGAGTAGTGATGGACGAACTTCCGACGGGACGTTTCGCGAACGCGAAACGCGAACGGACACAAACGTTCGCGAAAACGACCGTTCGCCGCGGGCTCCATTGACTTCAATGGGAGGCGAATTTCGCAAACCTTTAGGTCGAATTTGCGGCCACGGGGTAATTATTAGGGGGTAGCACGTAGTCCCACCACCTGGACAATAGCATAATACATGTATGAGGTGAATTTGGGATCGATAACTACAAGCATTTTTTTTTTATTTGGGAAATTGTTCTGACAATTCAGGACTATGGAGCTAATGAAGGCAATGGAGGAGAGGGAAGGTCAGGGACCAGGGTAGGCAAACAAGAGGGTGCAGGAGATACAGAGCACTGACAGCAGCACCGTAATACAGAGCACTGACATCAGCACCGTGACATACAGCGCTGACAGCAGCTCCGTGACATACAGCGCTGACAGCAGCTCCGTGACATACAGCGCTGACAGCAGCTCCGTGACATACAGCGCTGACAGCAGCTCCGTGACATACAGCGCTGACAGCAGCTCCGTGACATACAGCGCTGACAGCAGCACCGTGACATACAGCGCTGACAGCAGCTCCGTGACATACAGCGCTGACAGCAGCTCCGTGACATACAGCGCTGACAGCAGCTCCGTGACATACAGCACTGACAGCAGCTCCGTGACATACAGCGCTGACAGCAGCTCCGTGACATACAGCGCTGACAGCAGCACCGTGACATACAGCGCTGACAGCAGCTCCGTGACATACAGCGCTGACAGCAGCTCCGTGACATACAGCGCTGACAGCAGCTCCGTGACATACAGCGCTGACAGCAGCTCCGTGACATACAGCGCTGACAGCAGCTCCGTGACATACAGCGCTGACAGCAGCTCCGTGACATACAGCGCTGACAGCAGCTCCGTGACATACAGCGCTGACAGCAGCTCCGTGACATACAGCGCTGACAGCAGCTCCGTGACATACAGCGCTGACAGCAGCTCCGTGACATACAGCGCTGACAGCAGCACCGTAAGCAGCCCCAGGAGGAAGTCAGCACAGCACAGGGATGGTGTGATCCCCTCATAATAAGAACCCCCAGGAGGAAGTCAGCACAGCACAGGGATGGTGGGAGCCCCTCATAATAAGAACACCCAGGAGGAAGTCAGCACAGCACAGGGATGGTGGGAACCCCTCATAATAAGCAGCCCCAGTAGAAATATGACACCGCTCAACCTCTTCAAAGAGGAGGGTAGGGGCATATAGTACGGTGTGCTTTTTTGGGTCAGGGAAGTGAGCCAAATGAATTAAGAAGGTCTGTGTGCTTGATTCCAAAAATTGTTTATAGACATATACATGGTCTACTGATCACATGTGTTGAATTCCTCCGAGATCCATGCCTCATTCATTTTTAGAAATGTGAGGTAGTTAACACTGTGGTGAGCTAGGCGAGTACGCTTATCGGTCACAATCCCCCCTGCTGCGCTGAACGTCCTTTCGGACAGGACACTGGATGAGGGGCAAGCCAACAGTTCGATTGCAAATTGGGCAAGCTCTGGCCAGAGGTCAAGCCTGCCCACCCAGTAGTCTAGGGGTTCATCACTCCTCAGAGCGTCCACATCGGCCGTTAACCCAATGTAGTCGGACACCTGACGGTCTAGGCGTTCCCTGATGCTGGATCCGGATGACACCTGTCGATGGGTCGGCTGAAAGAATGACCTCATATCCGAAGTCACCAACACATCTTCAAACCGGCCTCTTCTTGCAGGCGCTGTTGGATTGGTACCCGCAAATCCTTCTCTGGGAGTGGGAATTGCTCCTCTGCCAGCGCACGCAAAAGCAGAATGCAGCATTTCTCGAAGCAAGGCCTGGAAGTGCTGCATTCTGACAGCCCTCTGCGACGGCGGTAACATTTCCGCCATTTTGTGTTTGTACCGGGGGTCTAAGTACGTTGCCACCCAGTACTGGTCCTTGACCCTCATGCTTTTTATACGGGGGTCCCTATTAAAACACTGGAGCATGAAGGCCCCCATTTGCACTAAAGTGGAAGCGGTGTGGTGGCCTGGCTCCTGCTCATCATCCAGGATAATGTCGTCCTCTTCATTCTCCTCTCCCCATCCTCGCACAACAGGGATCCCAGAAAGGTTTAAAGCATGCTCTTCTTGCTCCTGCTCATCCGCCCCGGCACCATCCTCCTCTGACTCCTCATCAGACTCCTGTTGTTGACTTGTCTCAGATAGAGTAGCCCCCCCTGGGAATTCATCCAGCATTGCGACTTCCTCATCTTCCCGCTCCTGCTCCTCCACAGCCTGATCAATGACACGACGCAATGCACGCTCCAGAAAGAAGGCATAAGGTACCATGTCACTGATGGCGCCATGGCTGCGACTGACCAGTTTGGTGATCTCCTCAAATGGCCGCAGAAGTCTGCATGTGTCGCGCATGAGCAGCCACTGGCGCGGTGAAAAAAAACCCAGCTCCCCAGAACCGTTTCTTTCGCAGAGTTCATACAGGTAGACGTTAACTGCACGTTTCTGCTGGAGCAGCCTATCAAGCATATAGAAGGTTGAGTTCCATCGCGTCGGGCAATCGCAAATAAGACGTCTGACCGGCAGATGGTGTCGCCGCTGAATGTCAGCAAGGCGAGCCATGGCCGTGTAAGATCTTCTGAAATGGGCCGAGATTTTCCTTGCCTGCCGCAAGATGTCCTGGACCCCAGGGTATTTGACAAGGAATCGCTGCACGACCAAGTTTAAGACGTGTGCCATGCACGGCACGTGCGTGATTTTGCCCTGTTTCAATGCGCTAAGCAGATTGGCACCGTTGTCACACACCACTTTACCAACTGTCAAATTGAGCGGTGTTAGCCACTCATCTGCCTGTGAACGCAAAGCTGAAAGGAGTGCCGGGCCAGTGTGGCTCTTTGCTTCCAGGCACAACAGACGCAGCACGGCATGGCAACGTCTCACCTGGCATGTGGAATAGGTTCTGGGGAGCTTGGGCGGTGCAGTGGAAGAGACGCTAGCAGCGGAAAAGGAGGAGGCAGCTGAGGAGGAGAGGGAGGAGGATGGAGTAGGAGGAGGAGAAGAAGAGTCAGGCCTGCATGCAATCCGTGGCGGTAAAACCAAATCTACACGGGTGCCACGGGTTACATGCTTGACGGCCGTCAGAAGGTTCACCCAGTGGGCAGTAAAACTGATATACCTTCCCTGCCCGTGTTTGCTAGACCACGTGTCTGTGGTCAGATGTATCTTGGCACCGACACTGTGTGCCAGAGATACATTCACTTGCCGCTGAACATGGCCATATAGCTCTGGGATGCCCTTCTCTGAGAAATACTTCCTTCCTGGGACCTTCCATTGTGGTGTTCCAATGGCCACAAATTTGCGAAAGGCCTCCGAGTCCACCAGTTTATATGGCAGTAGTTGGCGGGCTATGAGTTCTGACAAGCCAGCCGCCAACCGTTGGGCAAGAGGGTTATCCGGCGTCATCATTTTTTTACGCTCAAACATTAGGCCCACGGAAGCCTGCCTTTTTGCAGAAAAATGTGAGCTTGGCGTGATGGAAGGTGGAGTGGAGGACAATTGTGAGGAGAGAGGAGAAGGAGAAGTAGAAGACGAGGCTGGACGGTGAGAGCCTGCAGTGTGGCTTTGTGTGTTCCGTTGCTCCCACTGGGCTCGGTGATGGCTGCTCATGTGCCTTCTTAAGGCGGTCGTCCCTAGGTGAGTATTGGGCTTACCGCGACTAACGCGTTGACTGCAAAGATTGCAGATGGCAACGCTATTGTCAGCAGCGGACACGTTAAAAAAAGCCCACACTGCGGAGCCATGTGCCGGTGTCCTGGGAGCGCCAGATGTGACCGTACATGGTCGATGACTCGCTCCTGATACATTTGCAGTCTGCTTTGTCCCTGCTGTGCAATGTAAGTCATTGCTGCTTCTCCTCCCTATCTGCTGGTCCATATCTCCCTCTGAACTCCCCTCCTCTTCCTCTCTTGTGGGCACCCACGTGACATCACTAGACACGTCATCATCAACGTCACCTTCCCCACCGCTATAAGTAGAGTAGGCAGCAACACCGGGGACCAACCTCCTCCTTGGGCTGATCTGGGTACTGGCGTCAGACTGCTGAGTAGCGCTTGTTGCTACCTCCTCTTCCTGATCCAATACCAAGAGTGGCTGCGCATCAGAAATGTCCTCTTGATATGGATCGGAAAATAATTCCAGTGACTCAAGCGGAAGGTATGTGGTGGTGGTGGTGGTGGTCGTGTTGTTGGTGGTAGTGTCTTTGGGGGTGCACATAGCAGAGAGTGAAGAAGAGGGTGCAGATCGAGAGGATGAGGAGGGTGCAGAAGAGTAAGGCTGAGCGAGCCACTCAACCAAGTCTGGTGCATCCTTTAAAGTAATTGAACGCACCTTCTGCAACTTCCCACTTTGGCTCAAGCCTGTTGCTCCTGCCCTACCCCTACCACCCCTGCGGAAGGGCCTGCCTCTTCCTCTGCATGTCATTTTTTAAATGACCCTGTGACAAAACTCTTAGTCCCTATACCGCTGAAGGACTGCTGCAGTATAGGTGAGCGGTCAGCAGTGGTGCACGTCAACCCTATCTATTGTGGACCTATAGCGGTCCTTACAGAACAGCAGACTGTACCGCACTCAAGCCTATGTACCGTAGCACCCTATACCAAGTTACCAGTCCTTATAAGAACTTTTGTGGACCAAGCAGGTTGTGTGTTAGTGTTTAGCAGACTGTGCGTCAGTCCCTATACCGCTGAAGGACTGCTGCAGTATAGGGCAGCGGTCAGCAGTAGTGCACGGCAACCCTATGTATTGTGGACCGATAGCGGTCCTTACAGAACAGCAGACTGTAACGCACTCAGGCCTATGTACCGTAGCACCCTATACCAAGTTACCAGTCCTTATAAGAACTTTTGTGGACCAAGCAGGTTGTGTGTTAGTGATTAGCAGACTGTACGTCAGTCCCTATACCAATGAAGGACTGCTGCAGTATAGGGCAGCGGTCAGCAGTAGTGCACGGCAACCCTATGTATTGTGGACCGATAGCGGTCCTTACAGAACAGCAGACTGTACTGCACTCAGGCCTATGTACCGTAGCACCCTATACCAAGTTACCAGTCCTTATAAAAACTTTTGTGGACCAAGCAGGTTGTGTGTTAGTGTTTAGCAGACTGTGCGTCAGTCCCTATACCGCTGAAGGACTGCTGCAGTATAGGGCAGCGGTCAGCAGTAGTGCACGGCAACCCTATGTATTGTGGACCGATAGCGGTCCTTACAGAACAGCAGACTGTAACGCACTCAGGCCTATGTACCGTAGCACCCTATACCAAGTTACCAGTCCTTATAAGAACTTTTGTGGACCAAGCAGGTTGTGTGTTAGTGATTAGCAGACTGTACGTCAGTCCCTATACCAATGAAGGACTGCTGCAGTATAGGGCAGCGGTCAGCAGTAGTGCACGGCAACCCTATGTATTGTGGACCGATAGCGGTCCTTACAGAACAGCAGACTGTACCGCACCCAAGCCTATGTACCGTAGCACCCTAGACAGACCAAGTTACCAGTCCTGATAAAGAGCTTTGTGGAACAAGTGAGTTGTGAATGATTAGCAGACTGCAGCAGAAGGGCAGCAGTCAAGTATAATATTCTTTCTATATTTGGAAGAAAGAATATTATACGTGTACAAGCCTATTACCGTACCACTGATACCAGTCCTGAAAAGAACCTTTGTGGAACTAATAGTAACAGCAAGTCTTTAAAATTATCCTCACTGCCTGACACACTGCTTCCTGCCTGTCCCTATACAAATTGGCAAAAAAGAGTAGGCTGGAACGATTAGCTGGAACAGCTCTTTTGTGGACCTGATAGTAACAGCTAATGATGATGATGATGATGATGATGAAGAAAGACTAATCTGGCTGAGCTGTCCCTAAAATAGCAGCATACAGCGCTCTGTCCCTTTATCTAAACTGACAAAAGAAACTCAGGCTGCTGACCTAACACCTATACCAGTCCTGAAAAGAACTTTTGTGTACCAAATAGCTAGCGTTTTCTCTGTCCCTACTCCACACAGGATCCTTTCCCTACAGTGACAGAAGAAAGAATGTAAAATGGCCACCGGATCGGGTGTATTTATAGGTTAGGGGGAATGTCCAAGTGTCCATGAGCTGTCATGTCTCAATTGGTTGTCCTGTAACACATGATAAACGTGTCACGAAAGGTTAAAGTTCTTGTATACATTAAACACGTAAGTCCGCCGGGGCGAACGACGGAAAAAGGCGTTCGAACCCGCGGACGGCGAAAGTCGGAAATTCGCCGCGAAACGACCGCCGGGCGAACCGTTCGGCCATCACTACCCATGAGTATTCTTTCCCTACTGTGGCCTTGTGGATCGGGAACAGGCTGTTTTCCTTGTTTTCCAAACTTTCCGACGGGACCGACTGTGGCTGATAGTCGCTAGCCGTCCATTCACAAATGTAGTCCTGTTACTGTTCCTGCTTGTATTTGCCTCATGTCGGTTACTGTCTTGTTGTTTTTTTTTACTTGAAATGTTCAATAAAAATATTTTCAACACTAAATACTTGTTTTTTGGTTCTCTTACCTGCAATTTCATAAGTTGGTGACCGGATCTCTTTAAAGTATTTACTACAATGCACCAATGCTCTCCTATATTATGCGCTTATTAGAATTTCTGATTACCTGCCTTAATATATTCTTAGCATTTAAGCATATATTTGTGATTTCCACATTTTAAAAAGTCTGGTTAATGAAGCGTAAATTAGAAACATTTCTACTGAATATTCTAATACTTCAAATGACTTGTAAACTAGACAGATGTGGAGCTGTCACATTTAAAAGCTTGTTAGCTTTTGTGATGAAGACTCTGGTCACTGCACACCATTAAAAAGTCTTTGGTATGCCTTTTGTTTTCATCTTGTGTCCTTTAGGCAATTCACTTTGTTTGTATTATTTACGCAGTCTGCATGAGAATAGATACCTCCTTTGTAGGACTGCATGCCAATATTTGTCTGTATTCTAAAGGCAGTAATTTTAAGCAATCTCTGAATACCAGTCATCTCATCAAGCACAAGAAAACTACAGGGGACACTACTGCAGTTTAGAAACACATCTAATTCTATAAAGGTCCTTTACGTGTCAGGCTTAAGCATCTTCTAAGTCTGCTGCTATGATTGTCAAATTCTGATAATGGATAAGGGTTGCAAGTTACATTAAAAATGCCCAGTGCCCACTTTATATCCTCATCTGAGACAGAAAACACAAAAAAACGTATCCTTTTTCTAACAGTAGCATACTATTATGTCACTCTAAGACCCCTTTCACACTGGGGCGTTTTTCAGGCGTTTTCATGCGCTTTAGCGTTAAAAAATACGCCTGAAAGAAGCCGCAACTGCAATCCCAATGTAAAAGCCCGAGTGCTTTCACACCGAGATCCCTTTCATACTGGGGCGTTTTTCAGGCGCTTCAGCGTTAAAAAATACGCCTGAAAGAAGCTGCAACTGCAATCCCAATGTAAACGCCCAAGTGCTTTCACACCAAGGCGCTGCGCTGGCAGGGCATCAAAAAAAGTCCTGCAAGCAGCTTCTTTGCAGCGCTTTTGGAGCGGTGAATAAAGCGCCCCTTCCCATTGAAATCAATGGGAAGCGCCTGTAAAACGCCTGAAAAACGCTATTGGCAGCAGTGTTTTGTGGGCGCTTTTAACCCTTTATTTGGCCACTAGCAGGGGTTAAAAGTGCCCCAATAACGCTCGAAAAACGCTGGTAAAGTGCTGCTAGTTTAAGCGGCGCTTTACGAGCGTTTTTTGGGCGCTGACATTGTGAAAGGGTTCTTAAAGCACTTGGGCTTTCACATTGGGACTGCAGATGAGGCTTCTTTCAAGCGCTTCACAGGCGCTTTTTTTAACGCTAAAGCGCCTGAAAAACGCCTGAAAAACGCCCCAGTGTGAAAGGGGTCTAAAGCTAGCCATAAAGTAGTAAAATTTGGTTTGAAATTCAGAAATATTGCTTATCATAACCTTCTTTTATGCTAATGTTGTATAAACTGGAAGCCCTTAAAATTGAATCCAGACCTGCTACTTAAATACAATCCCAAATGTATTAAACAGGTTTCTTTTGTACCTAGTGCATGTGCATTACCATAAGTACAATATTTCCCAAAAGGTTAGAACTTTGTTCAGATAAGAAGCTCATCCTACTACCTTCTTGTCACGGTTAAAAATGATCATCGCTTTGATCCCATTTTACAGTAGGAAATTGAGCGAATGTTCGGAAAAGGAAGATTTTTTAAACAAAATTCTACAGATGTATGGCCAGTCTGAATAAATTTGGGCTAAAGGTCATCATTATCAAAATTAATGATTCTCAGAATTACACACTGCTAAGCTCATCTTGTGAATCGTGTTATTGTAGAAGGAGTGTGTGGATAAGAACATCAAAAGGAGGATCACAGTATGGAAATGAAGGATGTCAGAAGCAGGACTACCGTCTCTAGCCTCTGATTGAATGCTAAACAAGAGCATTACATTAAAACCTGGAACACACGGGCGTGGCCTGGAGCTTCATGGTGTAGGACGTGCTGAGTGAGAGCTCCGTCTGAGACCTTATCCTTTTACCTTATCCTTTGGGGATTTTTCTTAGCTATTTACCGTACAGACGCCCGGGAACCTTGTGCTCACTTTGTGCCTCATGTCGCCGACTAAAAGACCCTCTGAGGCGGCCGCCAAGCTGGCTAAGTTCCGCCACGAGGGCCAGGGAGCGACGGAGCAAGATGGCGCCGGCCCCGCACCTACCGCGGAGGAGTCTCCTGCAAACGACACCGCTAAGATCCTCGAGGCCGTCTCCTCCTGCCAAACCGCCCTCACTACCAAGATAGAGGAGGTTAAGATGGACATCTCCCATATTCGGCATGACCTGCAGAAGCTGAGGGACAGGGTGTCCGAGGCCGAACGAAGAGTGGAACACGTGGAGACGGACATCCCTCCTTTACAACACTCGGTCGAACATTTGCAGCACCAACTTAGTGTCGTCCTTCACAAGCAGGACGACATGGAAAATAGGCTTCGACGCTGCAATCTTCGTTTCGTGGGCCTCCCGGAACGATCGGAGGGCTCCGACCCTCCCACCTACCTGGAAAACCTCCTCGTTAAAACCTTCGGCAGGGAATCTTTCTCCTCCACGTTCGTGATCGAACGAGCGCATCGTCTGGCGGCCCGTCCGCCTCCAGCCGGCGCACCCCCGCGGACTTTCATTGCCAAGCTACTTAACTACAGAGACCGGGATACGGTGCTTCGCCTCACCCGCGAACGTGGAAATATCCCGGTTGACAATGTTACGGTGGCAGTGTTCCCAGATTTTTCGGCGGAGGTCCAACGAAAACGAGCACAATTCACGGAGGTCAAGCGCCAGCTGCGAGTTCGCCATTTGCCATATGCAATGTTGTTTCCAGCTTGACTCCGGGTGACCCGTGAGGGCAAGACCTATTTCTTTGAAGATCCTGCTGCGGCCTCGTCATGGTTGGAACGGGATGCGGTGCAAGGCCCTGCTTGACAGCTGACCACTACAGCCCCCGAGTAGTGCCTACCTATCCACCTTGGCTACCGTGAGTGATCCCTGCCCTCTCCTGTTCCCTCTACTATACCCCCCCTCTTTTTTTCTCTTTTGACCCTATGGATTGCCTCCATTTTTGCTGCTATCACCCCCTGCATGGGAGAACGCTGTGCTGATTGCCCTCTGCGGTGACCGCCGCTGGACTCTCTCTGTGCCCTGAATTCACAGGTTCTGCCTCCCCTCCTTTGTCAGACTCCCGTGCACCCTTCATTGTTTTCTCTGAGATGAACACCGGTGTGATGGCGCAGATCGTGAGGGGGGCCATGTTCTGGGACGTGCCACCCCTGCCCCTGTCTCGCTCCATTTTTTCACTCTCCCCTCTCTCCCTTCCCTCCCTATTTTTACTGATGCACACGGAGGTAACCATGTACTGCTTGAACTCCTTGTCTCCCCTATTGGGCCCATTTTTTCCACATGCCTGGGTTCCCCCCCCCCCCCCCCTTTTTTTTTTTTTTTTTTTTTTTTTTTTCCTGTCAGCCCCACGCGTTATGCTTCTACCTGGTCTCTCAGACGACCTGCTGACTCTTGCTCTGGAACGTACACCCACTGCAACCTGCTGCACTGTCTGCTCTGCAGTTTGTTATAATTGCGCCCATGTTTGTGTTGTTTCCCTGGCCAGCAGTCACTACCGCGGCTGCGGCGAGTGACAGTTTTTTTGTTTTGCCCCGCTGGTCCAGAGTAGGCATTGTTATGACTGTTTTACTGGTTCTATGTGTTTTATATTGTGTTATTTACAGCTGTAACTTTATTGCAAATGTGTTCTTGTATTTGTTGCTGCCAGCCATGGAGGATCCGGAGGTTGCCCAGGCGCCCTGCATGCCCGAACTTTCTGGGCCGGGGGCCTACACTAGTTTAATCTGTGCCGACATGTTCCATGGCTGCGCTTAAATTTGTAACCTGGAATGTCAGGGGCCTTGGCGCTAAACCCAAGAGATTAGCCGTCCTTACTCACCTCAAACGCCTGAAAGTGGACATCTCGATCCTCGTCGAGACTCACCTTACAGGCCAGTCCCAAAGGGCGCTTAGAAAACCTTGGGTCGGCTGGATGTACAGCGCCCCTCACACTTCCCATTCCCGAGGTGTAGCCATTTTAATTGCTAAAACTGTGCAGTTCCAGTTACATGACCTATGCTCAGACCCTCACGGTAGATTCCTATTTTTACATGCCACTGTGAGCGGCCTGACGATGCTTATTATGGCGTTTTACATACCACCACCTTTCCAGTTTCAGGCCCTGCACGAAGGTCTTAATTTTATGACCAAATTCCCTACAGTTCCGGTAATCTGGATAGGTGATTTCAACATGACCATCAACCCCGGTCTCGACCGACTTGGCGCACCTGACCGCACGTCTTCCCCCCCTCATACCACTAGATTCGGCAGATTTGCAGCTGAACTGGCCATGACAGACTCCTGGAGACATAAGCATCCAACAACACAGGCCTTTTCTTGCTTCACCCCCGCCCGCCGAGCTATGTCTCGTATAGACATGGCCCTGCTCTCTCCCTCCCTGCTTCCCGAATTATTGGAGGTCGGCTTTGACGCCAGGGTGCTGTCGGACCACTCCCCATACTGGTTGACGCTGAGACTGCCTGCGACTGTCCCCCCCCGTGTGTGGAGACTGAACCCCTTCTGGCTTACGGTTATCCCAGATCTGGAGGACCTACAGAGGGAACTAGTTTTTTTTCTCCGCTCAAACGCGGGATCTGCGTCCCCTGGGTCAATATGGGAATCATTTAAGCTTCATGCTAGGCTGCTCCTGATCACCCGTATTAACAGGTACAAGGCTAATTCTAGACAGGCACTGACACAGGCTGAGGAGCGCCTACAATCCCTTGAGCAACTGTTTGTGACGGACCCTTCCCTGGAACATGCCACCCAGCTCCGCCTCCAGTCCCGACTGACTGATCACCTTCATTATGAGAAAGCGAAGCAGGGCCTTTTCTTTAGTAGACAGCGTGTGTTTGAACACGGCGAGCGGGCGGGCAAACTGCTAGCTTATATGGCCCGGCTTGACCATAGCCCTCCGGTGGTGGTTCAGCTCCGTGGCGCCGCCGACGACCTGATCTCTGACCCTGACCTGATTCTACGTGAGTTTAGAATGTTCTACTCCAATCTATATACCTCCACAACCAGACACACACACGCTGACCTCACCCAATTCCTTCACTCCATAGATTTCCCCTCTATCAGCCCAGAGCAGAGAACCCTCCTGGAAGCCCCCATCTCCCCTGACTGTATTGCCGAGGCACTTGCCTCCCTCCCATCCTCCAAGGCGCCTGGCTCGGACGGGCTGCCCCTGGAATTTTATTCTCATTTTCAAGACACGCTAATCCCAGAACTGCACACGTTATACACCCATATGTTCGACACAATGTCCCTTCCCGCCTCCATGGGGGAGGCCCTTGTTGTCCTCATACCCAAGCCCGGTAAGGACCCCTACTACCCAGAGTCGTACCGCCCGATTTCCCTCCTACAGCTGGATGTAAAAATCCTGGCTAAAATTCTGGCCCTGCGACTCAATAAAGTTGTCCTCAGCCTTATACATCCAGATCAAACGGGGTTCATGCCTAATAAAAATACTGCCTTCAATCTCCGCAGACTCTTTATGAATCTGCAGGCCACTCACGATAACATCGGTTCCCGGGTAGTCGTGAGTCTGGATGCCGCGAAGGCGTTTGACTCCGTTGAATGGAGTTACCTATGGGAATGCCTGACTAACTTTGGCTTTGGCCCTAATTTTATTAAGTGGATTCAGCTTTTATATAGCGCTCCCACTGCCCGGATCCAGGTTAATGGCAGGATCTCGGATCCTTTCCCTCTGTCTAGGGGTACTCGCCAGGGTTGCCCGTTGTCCCCCCTCCTGTATGCCCTCGCGGTTGAGCCGCTGGCCATTGCCATTCGTGCTCACCCGCAAATTAAGGGCCTGCGTTCGGGCCTTTTGACAGAAACCCTCAGTTTATACGCTGACGATATGTTATTATACCTCGAAGACTCGGGTCCCTCTTTGCAAGCAGCCCTGCGATTGATAGAGCAGTTTGGGGAATACTCTGGATTACGTATTAACTGGTCCAAGTCCCAGATCCTCCCTTTAGACTTGGGTGCCCCGTCCGCTGATCAGGCGGCAATGCCCTTGGTCAGGGCAAGTCAGGTGAAATATTTGGGAGTGCAATGTTCACGATTGCTGGAACCCTTATTCACCCTGCTCAAGCAAAAAACCCAGATTTGGTCCCGTCTCCCCCTTGGGGTGATGGGCCGTGTAAACTTGGTCAAAATGATTCTCCTCCCCAAGCTGCTCTATGTGTTTTGGCATGCTCCCCTGCGCATCCCTCTCAGAACCTTCAAATCCTTGGAGGCCATCTTAAACACGTTTGTTTGGGGTTCGTCTCGACACAAGCTCTCATGGAGTGTTCTGAAATGTCCTACCCACCTGGGCGGCACCGCCCTACCAGACCTGCACTATTATTATCTGGCCGCTCAACTGTCCCATTTCTACTATTTCAATCAGACTGACAAAGATCGCTATGCCTCACTGGTATGCTCCCCACACTACACTCTGGTCGTACACCCGCTCCGTCTCCTTATGCGTGGCTCCGGGGGACCTTCCGTCCCGATGAGAGACATGTTGTCCCACCACTGTTTGATTTGGCAGCAGGCCACGTCCATTACTGGGGCCCCTAGGTTTCACTCCCACACCCCCCTTTGGGACAATCCCCTACTTCCCGAACTCTCTACGATCCCCGACCGCTCTGTGTGGCTAGCCGGGGGCGTTATCTTTCTGTCCCAGGTTATTACCAATGGCTCTGTCAGACCCTTCCAGGCCCTCAGAACTGACTTCAACCTCCCTAATAGAATGTTTTTTAGGTATCTTCAACTCCGCCATGCCCTTAGCTCTCAGTTTGGCTCCCATATCCCCAGGCTTGAAACACCTCCGATAGCAACAGCCGTGCTAGGTGATGACCCTAAGAAACTGATTTCTTTTTTTTACACCAACCTGTTCACGCCTGGGGCGACTGCCCGCGCCTACCGACTTAAGGCTAGATGGGAGGCCGACGTGGGGGTTATCGAAGACGCGGACTGGGAAACTGCACTTGACACCCCTAAGCTGGTCTCCCCGAAACTTTCTGACAGACTTACACACCTCTACATGCTACATAGGTCATACCTGACCCCTGGGCGGCTGTCCAAGTTTAGACCTGGCTATGATCCAGCATGTCCTAAATGTGGTGATCCTCAGGCCACGTTCTACCATCTCCTTTGGTCCTGTCCTGAGTTGCAGGTTTACTGGAAGCAAATTGTTGACTTCCTACATGACCAAATGGGCTCCCCTCTGACGCTATGCCCCCGCCAATGTTTGCTGGGGATTCTCCTCGTATCCGAGGAGGCAAGGATCCCGACTGTTTTTCTACAGGAGACCCTATACCTAGCCAGACTGCAGATAGCCCGCACCTGGTTGCGCTCTGCGCCCCCCACCGCCCGACAATGGAAGGCGGCTGTCAATGCCACTCTCCCCTATAAAAAACTGCTGTATATGCATAGAGGCTGCCCGAGCAAGTTTGCCAAGCTGTGGGATAAATGGATGGGGGATTCAGATACATGTACCGACTAGTGTAGTCTGTGGTCTGTACGCCTCTTTACACCTATCCGGGTTCGGCCCGGCGAGTCCGGCTGTCACCGTGGTTGTAGTTGGGCTCCCCGCCCTCATAATAATGATTTCCTGCTCCTCTCTGCAAATTACTTTGAGTAGAATGTATTATGGCTCGGCATATGATTCCCAACCTCTGAGTTCCTCTTTTCCCCCCATATCTGAACACACTATATCGCCCCTTGTTTTTTTTATGTAACGTGCAATCTGTAAACAAAGAACCCCCCCCTCCTTGTGTTTTTCAGCCTGTGGTATTGTTAGCAGCTGTTTTATATCCGTATATTTGGTGTATGTTGCACCCCATATGTGTTACTGTTATCCTATGTATTTTGTATGCTCAATAAACGTTCTTTTTTCCAAAAAAAAAAAACCTGGAACACACCACTAGTTTTGGGTTTGAGCAAAAAAACTGACATCTGTCAGACCAGCTGCCAAACATACAGGCTGGGTGTTGGCTGTTTTCTATTGACCCGGCTGATGTCGCCCAACATTTGGCCCATGTGTACTAAGCTTTAACATGACACAAGGAAGATACATGGTACAAGAGTCCATACTTTGTGTGCACAATCAACAAACTACATATTGGACCATACAAATTACCAACACCATTCATTAAGGTCAGGGTATGTATTTTCTACATAGGCTCTCCAGGTACTCCAAAATGTCCCACAATATATTATTTTGAGCCAATAATAATTTAGGTACAAAAGAATTACAATGGATATTATGTTCTGTAGAAATGTGGCCAATAGATGAAATGTGGCCAACCATGATCAAGGTGCTTAGTAAGGTGCTGAAAAATATAAATTAATATTTACTGCTTCAGCCGTGTCCCTATATAATAGTTCAAACCTGTAATAACTGTAGCAACAGTAATAATGATTTAGTCCAGCCAATCACATTCTGTATATACCAAGGTAAAGAAATAAAATGGATTAGGCCTGGACATAAAACTTCCTGAAGACAGGAATATCCTATAGACATGTTCAAGTTTGTTTTTATTTTGCTACTGTAGTTACTGTATTTATGTCTTCCTTAAAACAAAGATTCTGTAAATTGATACAGTGAGAAAATGTGCTTTTTCTGTTAATGTAATTCTCTAGGAAAACAACTCTCTGCTCAATGAGGATATTAAATTGGGACATATAGGGAAAATACAGTCTGCGAACATTCACAATGAATGGCAAATGAGAAGTTGGCCATGCAGTCAGAGCCTTTTCTGGAGTGTTATCTGTGTAAAACAGGAGTGTTATGAACAGTCAGAGCCAAAAATAAAACGTTCGGCAACAGATCTTTTGAACTATCTATCTATCTATCTATCTATCTATCTATCTATCTATCTATCTATCTATCTATCTATCTATCTATCTATCTATCTATCACATTCCCTGGAATCACAGGTTGGCATCTATTGCTCTCTATAACAAAGAAAAATAGAGCCTAAGGGCTCTTTCAGATACGTGCTGGTACCCGTTTTCCACCCTGAGCCACTTTTTGCTGCATTGTACACACTGTGCTGTATGCAGGCAACCCATAGAAGTGGATGCAGATGAGTAGCTGCACTTGGATCTGTACACCCGCTCCTGCCTGCATGCAAATTTTTGACATGCACCTATGTCTGCGTAGCCACTACGTCTGCATCCACTTTTATGAGCTGCCTGCGTACAGGTAGATGAGCAATTAAGCAAAAAGTGTCTCAGCATGGAGGAGAGGTCTCAGAGCCCATCTGAATGAGCCCTAAATAGAATACAATTTTCCTACTCTACTGGTTAAATCAGCTCATGTGTATTTGGATGATGCCCAGCTTGCTTGAAACATGATTACAATCACAAAACTCTTGGAGAGTATACTCTTTTTAACCAAGAACTACAACCCTAATTTAAAAAAAGCTGGGGCGCTGTGTAAAATCTACAAAAAACAAAATGCAATAATTTGCAAATCTCATAAACCCATATTTTATTCTCAATAGAAAATAGAAAACATATGTTTAAACTGAGAAAATTTACAATTTGAAAGAAAAAAATAAGGTACTTTTTAAATCGATGGCAGAAACTAATTAGGATAATTGGCAAGTCAGTAACATGATTGGGTATAAAAAAAAAGCATCTTAGAAAGAGAAGGAATGTCTCAGAATTAAAGATGGGCAGAGGTGCACTAACCAGTAAAGTCCCAACAAGGGGTACCATGGGTCACTTTAATAGTACGGTTTATAGTGGTGTGATTACCAGAATGCTTGACTTCTTCATGTAGCTCACTCCTATTCTGCCTTTTATACCACATAGATTAATGATCTCAGTAGCTACAAGTACTAACAGGTAAACATGCTAACTGCATAAGAGTGGTTCTCTGATGAAGGGGTATGGCCCTGAAACATGTTAGTACAATGAAGATACATTTATTAACTGCTCCTGTGACCCTGGTAAGTGATTAAAGCCAGCCAGACGGTTTGAATCTCAGCTGGTTCAGAATGGTCCAGCTGAGATCCGAACCATGTATGGGCAGGCTGATTGTACCCAAGTTGGTAGTTTGATCAACTTGTGTGCTACCAGCCTGTCGGATTTATAATGTGATTATTGCCTGCAGGTATAGCCGCTATCAATAATCACTGCATGTTCTCCTAGAAGGGACAGCTCCCTGTGCCCCCCCCCCCCAACTCCACCGCCACCACTGGGAGAACACAATAGCTCCACAGGAGGGATCCCCCCATCAACACCACAGGTTGAAGCATCTATTGCCAGCTCAAGCCACTTAATTATAAGTGTAATTTTATTATTTTCGTTTATTAGCCAGTTCCTGATCATGTCATGCAGATATACTGCAGCACAATGGCTCTCCTGGGCGAAATTCCATACAGGTACATATTACCCTTTTTTGGCCACCAGAGGGCGTGCAAAGGGAACCTGATGCACATGGCCAGTGGGCACGATCGCATTCACGAGCGCCAACACTGAGATTTGTGTGTGTAAACACACAAATCCCTGTGCTGTCAGAGGAGAGGGGCCATATTATTTGTTCCTGATAAGTATGAAAAACGGTATGTCTCCTCTCCTAGTTAATCCTATCCCCATACAGTTAGAACACACTAAGGGAACACACATTTAACCCCTTGATCACCCCCTAGTGTTAACCTTTTCCCTGCCAGTGACATTTACACAGTAATGCCAATGGCCCCCTGATCTGTCTGTCGCAATGTCGCAGTACCGCTAAAAATTGCAGATCACCGCGAGTAGTAGTAAAAAAAATAATAATAATAAAAATGCCTTAAAAAGCCATAAATCTTTCCCATAGCTTGCAGACGCTAAAACTTTTGTGCAAAACCAATCAATATACGCTTATTGCGATTTTTTCCCAAAAATATGTAGAAGAAGAATATATATTGGCCTACTGATGAAGAAATGTACTCTTTTTTTTTTTTTTTAATTTGGGGATATTTATTATAGCAAAAAGTAAAAAATATATATATTTTCAAAACTGTTGCTCTTATTTTGTTTATAGCACAAAAAATAAAAACTGCAAAGGTGATCAAATACCACCAAAAGATTTGTGGGAAAAAAGGACGCAAAATTTCATTTGGGTACGCCGAACGACTGCGCAATTGTCAGTTAAAGCGACTCAGTGCGAAATTGTAAAAAGTGCTCTGGTCAGGTAGGGGGTAAAATCTTCCAGGGCTGAAGTGGTTAAAATGTTTTTTTCTACACTATCCAGCACACTCTGTTGGGGCTCATTACTCCAATTACTTCCTGGGAGAGCTAAAGGAGATTAAGCAATCAGATTTGAATGTAGATGGTCTTCGTTAGACCATTCCTGAATAAGAATTACAAATCTGACATAGTCCTACCTTGAGAAAGTCAGTTCAGAATAAGGAAGAATGCATAACTGCCATTGTAGAACATTAAACATAAGCTACACAGTAAAACATATAGCCCCAGTAATTCTCCATATTCCAGCAAAAAGACACATCAGCATTGGGAGCGTCAGAACACATGCAGCCAGAATGTACAGTGCCTTGCAAAAGTATTCACCCCCTTGGCATTTTCCATGTTTTGTAGCCTCACAATCTGGAATTAACATGGATTGTTTGAGGATTTGCATTATTTGATTTACAGAACATGCCCACAACTTTGAAGATTTAGGACAAAATAACAGAAAAAAATCAGTGTGCATAACTATTCACCCCCCCCCCCCCCCCAAAGTCAATACTTTGTAAAGCCACCTTTTGCGACTATCACAGCTCCAAGTCGCTTTGGATAAGTCTCTATGAGCTTGCCACATCTTACCACTGGGATTTTTGCCCATTCCTCCTTGCAAAACTGCTCCAGCTCCTTTAAGTTGGATAGCTTGTGCTTATAAACAGCAATCTTTAAGCAATCTTTAAGTCTGACCACAGATTTTCTATTGGATTGAGGTCTGGGGTTTGATTAGGCGATTCCAACACATTTAAATGTTTCCCCTTAAACCACTCAAGTGTTGCTTTAGCAGTGTGTTTGGGGTGATGGTCCTGCTGGAGGGTGAACCTCCATCCTAGCCTCAAATCACACACAGAGTGGTACAGGTTTTGCTCAAGAATATCCCTGTATTTAGCACTATCCATCTTTCCTTCAACTCTGAACAGTTTCCCAGTGCTGACTGCTGAAAAACATCCCCACAGCATGATGCTGCCACCACCATGTTTCACTGTGGGGATGGTGTTCTTTGGGTGATGTGATGTGTTGGGTTTGTACCAGACATAGCGTTTTCTTTGATTGTCAAAAAGTTAAATTTTAGTCTCATCAGACCAGAGCACCTTCCTCCAAACGTGCCATTTTGATTTTTTGCTGAAAGTAATGGCTTTCTTCTGGCCACTCTGCCATAAAGCCCAACTCTATGGAGCGTACGGCTTATTGTCATCCTATGTACAGATACTCCAGTCTCAGCTGTGGAACTCTGCAGCTCCTCCATGGTTACCTTAGGTCTCTGTGCTGCCTCTCTGATTAATGCCCTCTTTGCCCGGTCCGTGAGTTTTAGTGTGCAGCTGTCTATTGGCAAGTTTGCTGTTGTGCCATGTTCTTTCCATTTGGTTATGATAGATTTGATGGTGCTCCTAGGGATCATCAAAGATTTGGATATTTTTTTTATAACCTAACCCTGACTTATACTCAACAACATTGTCGCTTACTTGTTTGGAGAGTTCCATGGGCTTCATGGCAGTGTTTGGTTAGTGGTGCCTCTTGCTCAGGTGTTGCAGCCTCTGGGGCCTTTCAAAAAGGTGTGTATATGTAATGACAGATCATGTAACACTTAGATTGCACACAGGTGGACATCATTTCACTAATTATGTGACTTCTGAAGGTAACTGGTTGCACTGGTAACTGGTTGGGCTTCATAACAAAGGGGGTAAATACATACATGTGTGTGATTATATGTCAGTATTACATTGTATATCCCTGTATGTTGCGGTTGATCAGGTGCTTATCGATGCCGCCTGCTGAGACTACCGCCTGTGGAAGGTATCCTTATCGCTCTTACAGTAAAGAACCCTCTATGTAGTTTAAGGTTTTCTTCTAATTTTAATGAGTGGCCACGAGTCTTTTTAAACTCCCTTCTGCAAAAAAGTTTTAATCCTATTGTGGGGTCACCAGTATGGTATTTGTATATTGAAATCATATCCCCTCTCAAGCGTCTCTTCTCCAGAGAGAATAAGTTCAGTGCTCGTAACCTTTCCTCATAACTAATATCCTCCAGACCCTTTATTAGCTTTGTTGCCCTTCTCTGTACTCGCTCCATTTCCAGTACATCCTTCCTGAGGACTGGAGCCCAGAACTGGACAGCATACTCTAGGTGCGGCCGGACCAGAGTCTTGTAGAGCGGGAGAATTATTGTTTAATCCCTGGAATAAATCCCCTTTTTAATGCATGCCAATATTCTGTTTGCTTTGTTAGCAGCAGCTTGGCATTGCATGCCATTGCTGAGCCTATCATCTACCCAGGTCTTTTTCCATCCTAGATTCCCCCAGAGGTTCCCCCCCCCCCCCCCCCCCCCCAGTGTATAGATTGCATTCATATTTTTGCCACCCAAATGCATTATTTTACATTTTTCTACATTGAACCTCATTTGCCATGTAGTTGCCCGCCTCATTAATTTGTTCAGATTGGCACATGCCAATTATAATTTTTTTATTTCTGAAAAATAGTTTTATGTATACATTTTTCTAATTTTACTTCACCAATTTAAGACTATTGTGTACTGATCCATGGCATATAATTCAGATTAAAAAAGCATTAAACTAAAGGCTGTAATGTAACAAAATAGGTAAAAAAGCCAAGGTGGGTGAATACTTTTGCAAGGCACTGTAAGTGAACACAATGTCATTAAAAATAAGCTTTAGAATGGCTGTGACATTGAATGTTCTAGTTAATCTCAGGAGGAATGTGGCACTTCTCACATTGCAGTCTTGTAATTTTCTCAAGCTATTATGTCATAATTACAACAAAAGAGAAACTGACAGGTTGAAACAAAAGTCTGAGCTTCTGCCATGTAAAAACGGTATTGGAATGACAATATGACACAATTAAGACTCTGCGATGCCGCGTGGCACTTCTCTGAGACCAGTCTAAGGAGCTGCACGACTTTCAGTATTATCTTGTCTGGACAGCAGACTTTTATTAGTGTCCAGGAATGTGACTTGCCTTTACCATTGAATTATCTGTATCAATATGTAGTATATGACATTCTACAATTCTAGTCTTCATAGAATGTAATGGTTCATATATTCTAGAATATTAATGAAGAAAAACTTCACTACACATGGAATGCTGGGGTACGGTGAGCAGTACTGGGACGAGGTAATTTAGCACCCAGTGCGAAGACACCAAACTGCACCCCTCCCCCCCTCCACACACACAAGATGTATGAGCATCATGCATAGCAATAACCCCCCCCCCCCCCCAATTTTTTTTTTGCACTAATCAGCATATTTAGCCCTAAGTACAAATAATGCCCCCTATCATCCTTACTAGCATAAACCCCCCCCCCCCCATCCCCATTTCTAACAGCCCCAATGTTTCCTATCCTAGCACAGATTTCCCCATCACCTCTTCTAGCACAACCCCCCCCCCCCCAAATACCCCTACTAGAAAAATAAATATTATCCTGGCACCCCTAAAATTCCCCATCCCAGCAGAACCCCCCCAGAATTCCCTTCCTAGCCCAAATACCCCCCCCCCCATATCAATCCCACCTAGAAGTAATCATTTTCTCCAAATTCTACAAATGCTCTCATGCTCTCATTCCTCTCCTTGTGTGCAGCTCTTTCTTCCCTTAGCATGTCAGCAGCTTTTCCCACACACACAGACCTCAGATACAGTGCAGCACATTGCTCTGTGATGCCCATCTTCCGACGTTGTCCTGTCAGAGCTGTGGAGGAGGCGGTTTCTAAACTTGCCTGTACGGCAGCTAGCGGGAGAGATACCGATGCTGAAGGGGACCGGGATCGCGGCTCGGAGATGCCTGCCTCCCACCCACACTGCTTTCCACTTCCAGCTAAAGCCAGTCTCCTCTGCTCCTCTAGGTTGCAGCGCTGCCACAGCTCTCTGCGCTCCTCTGAGTCCTCCCACCTTGCCTCAGGCCGCGAGTGACCGGCCAGGACTACGAGGCTCCTCCGTAGTGGGTGTGAACAGTGAAGCTGACAGGGAAGGGAGGTAAAGCCAGGGCTTGTTGTGCCAGATGCACGCTCGGCCCTTACAATTTTTCAGGTACATCGGCACTGGCTCATGTGTATGACATAGGTGTGAAGCACATTGCTGCCACTTCACCTACACCCCCCCTATAAAAAAAATGTAACCGCCCAGGGAATCCACCCCTTCCGCCCCTGCCTTGTACCGGCCCTACAGGCCGAGTGTGTAAATAAATATCTGGGTCCCCTTTGTATTTGCCCTATTCTAATACTGATGTCACTGTGGGGTTTATTTACTAAAGCTGTAGAATGCAAAATCAGGCTCACTTCTGCATAGAAACCAATCAGCTTCTAGGTTTTATTGCCAAAGCTTAACTGAACAGGCTGAGGTTGGAATCTGATTGGTTGAGCCTTATATTGCACGCTCCAGCTTTGGTAAATAAACCCATGTGAGTTTTACCATGTCAGTAAATGCGAAACCCATATAAATCTATTTAAAACCTGCAAAACATGTAAAAGACACACAGACCAAGATATCCAGGGAGTAATTGGACCGGGTCCAAAATTACATAGTAGCTAAGAGAAAAAAAAAAACATGACTGAGTAATATTTACATATTAGGTTTAACTCAACCATTTTATCTAATCTACAGTTAGGTGGACTGTCATGAAAAAAATGCTGTTCACTTGCGCTACCTAAAGCTGAAGTTGTGACCTGTAACATTGTGGGCAAAAACTTCATTGGGACATAAGTATGGTAACAAAAGGGTATTTCTAATGATGTTTACCCCACTGGTGGCTGCTGCTTCTTTCTTGAAAAATGTCACTTACAGCCTCAGGAGGTGATGTCTGACAATGAGAGCAACATGCCAATACAATAGCTTTCATTGAAGCACCATTATAGTACTATGGAAGATATGGGATACATAGATAGCTCTTTAATCAAAATACTATATTATTTCTATAGTAGCTTGTATATACTATAAAAACAAACAGAAAAACATTTATAAAAATGATATGTAATCTATACCTTTCCTACTTTGGAAAATAACAAAACAGCAGTTTGCAACTTCATTGTTTGAATTATTCTGTGTGACAGTTTCCTCTGTAAGCCATATGATCACCTGAATAGTTCTCAGAAAAAAAATATGAATTACCTAATGCTTGTGGGATACAGTACATGTAGCACTCATAATGCTCCATGTAATATAAAAAGGCAGTGCGGGCAGCAAGAAATGAAACTCTGTTATGCTGAAGATATGAGTCCCAGGCATAATGCATCTCGTCTATCTCGGGCATTCTCTCTCTAACACTCTGCAATCCATTCATATATTACCTGCTTGGGGATGAAGGAACTTGAGAAGGTGACTGCTGACCAGAAGAATATCCCACAGCTCAGGATCACTTTTCTGTTGAAGCGGTCTCCTAAGTAACCAAATATCGGCGCGGCCACCATGAAACTGCATATGAAAACTGCCAAAACAAAAAAGTAAGAGTTACTGATTGATGTATATAGATCTCAGAGGAAATAACTATGGTTACTACATGTAACCAGAGGGCCCAATAAACATAAGTTAGAGACACATACCTACACACAAGGAAAAAGAGCACAAGCATTACTGCGAGCTACTTAGTGCAGAGTGCAGAAACATCTTGTTTCATAGTAATCATTGCAATTCCAGCAACATATAGACTAGTCTTTCTTAGCCTTTTTACCACTGAGGAACCCTTGAAGTAATTATCAAGTCTTGGGGAAGCCTTGCTAAAAACGATTATACCTATAGCTCATAGCACAATAGGGTGATCAACAAGTTTTAAATAAAAGAAGTAATGTGGTATACCAAGCCTATTTGACAAGCAGGGCACCCATATCTGACATAAATAGGATCCGGTGCCGCTTTTTTATGTCATTTGCCATTTTTTTTTAATTGAATAATTGTTTTATTGACACTGCTTATCCTCATGTGAGGTATGCAGTATATATGTTCTGTCATTTCATTTTGTGAATATGCTGTGAATAAGGCTGTATGCCGAAACACGTCAGTGGTTTTTAATCTTGACTTTCATATAGCAAATAAAGATTTTCAATGGGATTCTGGAGTTGCCGGCTACATCTTTTTTGGAGCTTCTTATTCAATAGCTATAGCCCATTAGAACCAGAGCAGTCAATGAAGGTCTCCTCCCTTTATCCATGAGGTGTGTTCACTGTTGTGAGCGCTGTCTTTGTGCTTTGCCTTCCATGTAATTTGGTTACAGAGAGACAGCTCAAAGTACCCACAGAAATCAGAATTAGCAGGGTTTGCCATTAAATAATCTAATTTCAATATAAGTTTTTATTTGTATACTCTTAAGGGTGCCCATAGATGTTTACAGGTCATTTAGAACATTCAGATATGAATGCACAATCTGACCACGCACATACCAAGCAGTTTGCACAGTATTACTATCTGAAGTCTGTCAAAAACCATGAATCAGACTGAGACAGAAGTACAGTTAAATCACACTTGTTTAATAATAATAATAATAAAATCTGGGCTGGATGGCTTAAGTAGGCAGGACTAACAAGCAGGATATCATCAACAGGTGAGTCACTGTAGAGAGAAAGGAGATGGCAATTAGCTGACAGCTGAGCGGCCAGCTTTAAGAAGGAAATGCAGAGCCCAGCCCTGACAGTATGGCTTTAAAGTGGGCAGACTATTGAAAGTTGATTTCCAACTGGTTCTTTCATTTGGGGAATGCTTTTGCTTTTCAAACATTTATACGTTTGTTTTTAACTATATGGTTTGGGCCAGCTTTAATTAGAATACTTTTATAGCAGTATAGGTAAACTTCAATTTTTAGCTCTGGACTCTGTCAAGTTAAAACTATGCACTTGTTTTCATAAAGTGTCCCACAGACCTTTGCTGCCTTGGTTGCAGATTATCGATTGCTACATAAAGATTCGTCATGAAATATGTGTAGCACCCTCCTAGGTAGGTGCTAGAAGAGAGTATAGTTTTTGATCTTTGTGCTTACCGGGATTATGGTCAGTTAAAACTTAGAGTGTTCTCTGCCTACCAGGGAGCAGGATCTATTGGTTAGGTCTGCTCATTGTACTCAGGTGCAGCTCAGCTTGTTTGACTGTCTCTCACTGCTCCAAAAGGGAGACATATTGGACGGTGGGAGGGGACCTGACAAGTGAGTGCACAGGCTTTGTTACAGTCCTGGCAATTGGCAGAGGAAAAGTGCTGCATTACATGCTGGGATACTGTATTAAAGCCCGGGGCACATCTGATTAGAGTCAGTTGAGCTGGGGAACAGAGTCCAAGAGGGAGGGGGCAGCTGCCCTCTCCTCCACGGAGATTGTCGTGCGGCCCTGGGTGGCCCTTCAGCTCGAAGAGTCAGTGGACGGGTGTTAGTGAGAGCAAGAAGACTTAATTCCTCCATACATGTGGCTGTATGGTTAAAGCAGTGTGACTGCTTCCACAAGTAACCCGGTGGGGTCAAGTGAGAGTTATCCTTATCCACTGTCAATAGTTCCAGTTGGAGTTTCCCACTAATCCCTTCTCCCATCCAAATTCCAAAATAAAATACAAAAACACAAATACCCTGGACTGGTTATTGAGTAATGCGCAAGCGGGAGTAAGGATGGAACCAAAGTTGAAACCCCTAGCAACCAAGTGGGAACCCTTAGTACCCAGCAGCTGGTAACCAGAGAGATGCATAAGAAGTCAGCGCTCAGCAAGCCCTATGGGAACAGTGCTACATATGTATCAGAAAATGCTAAACTGCCCACACAATTTGTGTATTCTTTTTAAGAGTAACCAACTAGGTAGTGGGAGGACCAACTTGAATGGACAGAAATTGAGCAGACATGTTACATGTATATGATCAGTTAGACATTCATCATAAAGAAGTCATATGGTATACAGATCACTACTCTAGCGTCAGCTCTGTGAAGTTGTTGGATGTGCCCCTCTCTCCAGTTAATGAATCCCATTCATGCTACACCAATAGCATTTTAAATTTTGCATCTACAATCTTCATCACGTAATGTAAAATCCAACAGGGAGAATGTCATCCCCTTGTTCCCTGGAGAAATGCTGCCTGTGGTTTGACTGATCCATTAACGGAAATTGTTTGGACAGTGACAACAAGCACAACAAGAAAAATCAGTGAGGAAATCAATACAGATACAGAAAATGTAGAGAATTAATGCAAATGCATATAGTATATGGTGCTACAAAGGTGGAAACACTTTCTATTCTATATGATTTTCATGGGCCCTAACAATTACCAAACGCAAACAAATCTGAAACCTATTATCCCCTGTCTATATCAGGGTAATAAAAAAATATGCCATAACATCATTAAAAATTTATGAAAATAAAAATGTTACTTTTTTCCCAAATTCCTTCCTCTCATGTTTAAGCCTTTGCTAGGATTGCAAATATTGACTGGTTATTATGCGCAGCAAAAAAAGATTTTGCACAATTCCTAAAATGATGCCATATAAATTTTGCCAGTATAGTGACAAATATATAGCCCATAATTATTCTCAAAAATTAATAAAAATCTCTGAACAGTTAGCAGCAAATTAATTATTCCTTTGGGGTTTTCACTTCACTTCGTGCTCTTAAAAAAACCAATTTACTCTCTTTGGCTTCCAGTATTGATGTGACTAGCCTTACCAGTAACAATAGATCCTTCCTCATCATAAGCAGCATGCTTTGTCTTCTGATCTCCTGTGACCACAATGAAGCACCTGCTAATGTGCACAGCTAAGGCAATCTCATTTTGACCTCCTATATCTAGCCGTGTGCTGTCTATCCAGTCTACCCCTATGATGTTTATCTGTTCATTTTCCTCCAATTACACTTACCTTTTAAATAAACGTGGAAGTTTACATGAAACCTAAAAATCTAGTATAACTACTTTTGATGAAAAAATTTTGATGCAGATAAAGACGCCAAGCTATACTATAGACAATGGATTTCCACTTACGTAGACATAACATGGTCTTAAAACAGGTACAATGTTTATGTAAAGCACCAGCTCAGTATTTCATGGCTTGTGATAAAAAGTCCACTCCAGAAGACAAAAGAGTGATTTTTCTTTCTTTTGACAGCCCACACGGCGTAGCTGCGATAACATTTTTACTGTCAACATTAATAGACTAGAGAGGTACTTATTTAAGTACCTACATACAATATACAGTTACAGCTTTTTCCTTGTAAGTATGTTTTTATTAGAGTAATGATATACAGCAGATTTGTGTTTTCTGAGTTGAATTATTTTATGTACCACTGTACAATATCAGCATATTGCCAAATACCACCTGCTGTATCTCGTATACATTATTCTGTATTTTTATTGCTTGCACCTTGCAGTTCACCTGACAGTTGTTCCTGACAGTTTAACACTGTTAGCTACCCTTGGAAAATGTTGGCCTATCATACAAATCAATCAGACCTGTTCATATTTCTGTGCTGCTGTTAAGGAAAGCTTGGCCTTAATTTTACCTCATCAATGTGGATTTTGGGGGCCAAAAGAAATTAAGGTTAATTCATTAAACCCACATGGAGTATTTTTTTTACTATAAACACAATTTACCATATGAACCATAAGAAGATTGAATAGGCATGCAGTAATATGTAATTAAACCATATCACTACACAATACAGCATTCCATGATGTGTGATAAAAACACATGGAAGTGTGCACATTTTTACAATGCAGGATATAGATGCTATATCTATAATTTTCTCTAAAGCCCCATACACACTATCAGTTTTTCGGCTGAGTTTTTTCCATCAGATTTACCAAAACCATATAATATGAGGTCAAACCTTAGAAGTTTCAATTTGTATGCAATCAGGAAGGCCCTTCTACTACATGATTTTGGTAAACCTGAAGGAAAAACACAGCAGAAAAACTGATAGTGTGTATGGGGCTTAAGAAACCCCTTTAATTACTGAAGTTTACCTGCAGGATTTTATTTGGTATTTTTATTATTATACAGGATGTATACAGCTCCAACAGTTGCACAGCGATTTACAGCGTTAGGGCAGACAGTACAGTTACAATATAATTCAATACAGGAGGAATCAGATGGCCCTGCTCGTTACAGCTTACAATCTTAGCCCTTTTATACACGGTCGGAGATTCCGACGGAATGTGTCCGATCGGACCGTTTTGTCGGCTATTCTGACTGTGTGTGGTCTACATCGGACTGTTTCTGACGGACCAAGTTTTCCAACTTGTTGGTAAAATGTTCCGGCAAAATGCTCCGATCGGACATACTCCGATCATGTGTAGAGAATTCCGATCGGACAAAGTGCCACGCATGCTCAGATCAAATTCCTACACCAAAGCTATGGGCTACTAGCGTGAACGTAGTCCCGTCGTAACTAAATAACGCCATCATGTCGGATTTTCCGACAACTTTGTCCGACCGTGTGTATGCAACAGTTTCGGACAAAAGCCGTCGGACAAAATCCGACGGATTTGGTTGTCGGAATCTCCGACTGTGTGCACAAGGGCTAAGAGGGAGCGTCAAGTGATACAAAAGGTAATAAATGCGGGGGACAAGCTGATGAAGGAAATTAAAGGTGGAGGTGGGATAGGCTTCTCTGAAGAGAATAGTTTTCGCCTAAAAGTGGATAGAGTTGGATATCGTTTTACAGATTGGGGTACAGATTGCGGTAGGGAATTCCAAAGGATGGGAGAGGTGAGTATGGGAGGAGCTGACAAGGGAGCTAGAGAGCAGGAGGTCTTGGGAGGAATGAAGAAAACAATTTGGTTGGTATTTTGAGACTAGGCTAGTGATGTAGTTGAGGGCAAAGTTGTGGATAACTTTGTAAGTTATTGTTAGTATTTAGAATTTAATTTGTTGGGTCAGTGGCAGCCAATGGAGGCACTGGCAATGAGGGGTAGAAGACGCTGAGTAGTTTGTAATCTAGAGGAGTCTGGCAGCAGGAGTTGCAGTAGTCAAGGCGAGAGATAACCAGGGAGTGAATCAGGAGCTTTGTGGTCTCATTGGTTAGGAAGGGACATATTTGGAGATGTTGGGGAGGTTGAGGCGGCAAGCTTTGGAAATTGATTGGAAGTGGGGCCGAAAGGAGAGTTCAGAGTAAAACCTAGCACCCTGGCTTGCGGAGATGGGTGGATGGATGTGCAGAATCACAGTCACGGAGACCAATAGAGTAAAGTTTTTTGAGGAGGAGGGAGTGGTCAACCATATCAAAGAGGAAGGGAGAGAGCAGCACCGATCTAAGTGCAGCATAAAGTATAAACAAGTTTACTAATGTAGTAATCAACTCACAAGGTAAGGACTATAAAAGGCATGTAGGAAACAAGGTACACATGGGTCTCTTCTGTCCGTGCAGGCAGGCTGAGGTGATCGACAGTCCCAGCCGCTCCAGTGACATCCGAGGCTGGAGGAAATCAGCTAGGCGGCATGGGAGACGTCATGGATTGGCTGTGTCAGGAAGGGGGCGTGGCTGAGCTTGAGTTCGGAGCATATATGCTCCTTCATCTGGCATGTGGGTGGCCATCTTTGGTGAGGTTTTTATAGGGGAGAGAGGGGCGGCAGTGGTCTCATGCCTGAAATCTCACATGAAATGCACCATTCTCGGCCCATAACAGAATTATGCAGGGGGACAACTACATGTGCATGATCTACAATCTAAAACAAGCTATATTATAAAAGTGTCCAGCTGGATATACTTACAACCAGATGATGCAAAGATATGAAAATCTCATAAGACCATAAGGGTCCTGTTAAAAAATGTTTTAAATATGCCAATTAGAGAACCTAGAATTTGATTGTGAAAAAAACAAAAAAAAAAAGAGAACGTAGAGAGCAAAACATGTATGACACATACATATATGTATCTCACTGTTTACAGAACCTCCTTCTACTCTGACAGCTGGCTGCCAGTATCTACAGTGCATGGCTTTTGCTATCATGGATTCCCCTGGGACATCATTGACCTAAAACTGTCCTTTGTTTTATAGAATTCTCTGGGAATCCATTGGTTTTTACTTTATTTCACATAATATACCTAAGTTTCTTCACATAACTCTCTCCCTAGACTTTACCAGTTGGGCACCAAGCGCTCCAAATATACCCCTCTCAACCATATCAAAGACAGCCGAAAAGGTCCAGAAGTAGGAGTACAGAATTATGTTCACTGATTTATTACTTCTAAAAGAATGTTAATCTTTTATTCTGAGTTTAATATGAACTATACCTCTTGAACTTTTTTTATTTTTTTTAACAAAAGATACCTCTTGAACCTTAGAGATACACCCCTAGGGATACATGTACTGCTGGCTGAAGACGACCTTATAAATGTTTAAAGAAAATATTATTTTCAGATAAAAGAGCTCTTCCAGTTTCTTCCAGAGTTGCTTTTGTATAGAAGACATTTTAATCCTTTCCAGGTCTGTTAAAGTTCAAGGATTGTTAGCACACATGGTGACAAATACTTAAAGTGGTGTTGCCACCAAAAAATGAAAAGCTGCTTAAAATTCGTAAAAAAATAAAATAAAAAAATTGGCAAAATTTTTTTTTTTTTACTCACCTCTAAATACCTGTTGCTAGGGGGTCCCTCGTAGTCTGCCTTCTTCCTTGCCCGGGCTGGTGACATCACTTCCCCTCACGCCGCACATTCACCTCGGACCTGTCACGTGTCCCAGGTGACTGTACGGCGCATCACTGCGCCCTGCGCCGCTCGCGCATGCGCAGTGGGTGCCCGGCTGTGAAGCCACAGCCGGGTGCCCACAGTACACATGACGGCACCACGAGCGGAGCGGGGAACGAGGGGGGGGGCTTCGTTCCCCCACATCGCTGGACCCTGGGGCAGGTAAGTGTCTGATTATTAAAAGCCAGCAGCTGCAGTATTTGTAGCTGCTGACTTTTATTTTTATTTTTTTTTAGAGGGTATCCCACTTTAATTGCTATTATTCAAAAGATTTTGAGACATGCAGTTACTGGTGTTGATTTACAAAAGGCAAGTAGACTGTTCACTTTAAAAGTGCACTTGCACTCTGCAAGGAGATTTTCCATAGAGGCCAGTGAATGAGGTGAAGCTCTTCTGACTTTCATCATCTAATCATGTGCAAGCCAACATGGTTTCTTTTTCCTTTTCTTGTTTTCCTTGCACGATTGGATATTCTTTGCAAAGTAAAGTTTCACAATATTTAGTAAGCTCTGGGAAAGTACCCTTGAAGAGCCAATGGCTCCCACTGCAACACCAGATTACAGGCAAGTGACCCTGCAGCTGAGCAAAGCACTGGATCATGATAGGAATATAGTATAAAGGATGGTGAGGGGGCGATACAGCTGAGTGGGACATTTCTTGCCTTAAAGCAGGGATTGCAGTAAGGTAAAAAATCTCTAGCCTTTACAAACACTTTAATCTCATTGTTGAAGATATATATATTTTGTATGTCACATCAACGCTCTTTTGTTTGGCCAACAGGTGCCAGTAGACAGATATTGCACAACATTTATCCCATCTGGACAGGACCTTGACATGCTATGTAGACGCCCATCTAAATTATTTATTCACTATCATATACAGAATACAAACACATTTTAGACACTCGTGCACTAGAAGCCCTGTGGCAACAGTTTGGGGAAGGCTCTTTTTTCATGACTGTGCCCCTGTGTACACAGCCAGGTCTATAAAGACATGATTTGGCTAGTGTGGTGTGGTGGAACCTGAGAGCCCTTTAGTGAGAACTGACCTCAGTAATACTGAACACCTTAAGGATAATCTGGAATGCTGACAGTGAGCCAGGTCTTCCTATCCAACAGTAGTACCCAGATTTACAAAGGGTCCTATATGGCTGAATAAGCACAAATTCCAACAGAAACACTAAAAACGTATGGAAAGCCTTTTATATTTCTTTTAACTTTGCTGAGTACTTCATACTTCACAGGAGAGATCAAATGCCAGTGGCAACCATGGATAATGTCCATGGTTTTGGAATACACTGTTCAATAAGCTCATACCGGTGTGATGGTCTGGTGTCCGCAAATGTTTGGCTATACAGTGCATTTCTTTGGGTCTTACCCAACGTCCACTAGCCAAGTCAGTTTGAAGAACTTGCTCTCACCTGTCCATAATAACAGACATTCAAATTCATCTGAAGCACACTTTTTTATTTCTACAGCCGCTGTTGTCTGCAGTCTGTTGGTACCTTAGGCTACTATAAGCTTCCATCAATCCTTGTATAAAATCGTATTATTTCAAATAATAAGACCTTAAGCTTTACTAAACATATTTCTAGAGGCAGATGGTGATTCCATTTCCAGTTCAGCATATCAAGTCTATCTCAGAAAAACCCTGGCAGCATATTCTGAAAAGAAGTTCAATTACAGTAGCTCTCCAAAGTAATCAAAATACAGCTATCTAATCTTGTAACCAAGGAATGGAACATTTTAAACAATTAACACCTGCCGGGAAGGATTTTTATGAGGCCTCAGCCATCATCGGCAAATTGTAACTTATTTCAAGGAAAACAGCCAACACTCACAAGCCCGTCACACATACAGTGAGGGAAAAAAGTATTTAATCCCCTGCTGATTTTGTATGTTTGCCCACTGACAAAGACATGATCAGTCTATAATTTTAATAGTAGGTTTATTTTCACAATGAGAGACAGAATAGCAACAGAAATCTCCAGAAATATGCATTTCAAAAAAGTTATAAATTGATTTGCATTTTAATGAGTGAAATAAGTATTTGACCCCTTCACAAAACATGACTTAGTACTTGGTGGCTAAACCCTTGTTCATGGAAACCAGGTGAGGAGTACAAAGATGAGAGCGTCTTACTTACAGTCAAGCATGATGGTGGGAGTGTCATGGCCTGGGGCTGCATGAGTGCTGCCAGCACTGGGGAGCTGCAGTTCATTGAGGGAACCATGAATGACAACATGTACTGAGACATACTGAAGCACAGCATGATCCCCTCCCTTTGGAGACTGGGCTGCAGGGCAATATTTCAACATGATAACAACCCCAAACACACCTCCAAGCCCACCACTGCCTTGCTAAGGAAGCTGAGGGTAAAGGTGATGGATTGGCCAAGCATGTCTCCAGACCTAAACTCTCTTGACCATCTGTGGGGCATCCTCAAATGGAAGGTGGAGGAACGCAACGTCTCTAACATCCACCAGCTCCGTGATGTTGTCATGGAGGAGTGGAAGAGGACTCCAGTGGCAACCTGTGGAGTTCTGGTGAACTCCATGCCCAATGCAGTGCTGAAAAATAATGGTGGCCACACAAAATATTGACATTTTGGGCCCAATTTGGACATTTTCACTTAGGGGTGTACTCACTTTTGTTGCCAGTGGTTTAGACATTAATGGTTGTGTGTTGAGTTATTTTGAGGGGGCAGCAAATTCACACTGTTATACAACCTGTATGCTCACTACTTTACATTGTAGCAAAGTGTCATTTCTTTAGTGTTGTCACATGAAAAGATATAATAAAATATTTACAAAAATGTGAGGGGTGGACTCACTTTCGTGAGATACTGTATGTGTAAAATGTCAAAATTGGTCCAGATGACAAGTAGTTAAAAGAGATTGTAAAACCTGCAAGACAAAGGTATAATGAGCTAATATTATGCATCGCATACTGGCTCATTATGAAATACTTACCTTAGAACGGTGCCCTGCAGTGCCATTCGCACTCCGCTCCCATGGCTGACATCTTTCCCTGAGTTACTTCCAGGTTCTCGGGCTCCGCTGCTGTGACTGGCCGAAAACCGCAATGAAATCAACACCCCGCTCGGGTGTCACTCATCACGGCATGGGTCCTGAAGAAACGGAACGAGTGGCCTGTATATAGTAAATATCTCCTAGAGGTAGGTGCAAGTTTAGGAGATATTTACAGTACCTACAGGTAAGCTTTACTATAGGCTTTCCTGTAGGTACAATTAAAGTGGAAGACTTTACATCCTCTTTAATGTGCTCTATTCCAAGGGTAATAAAGACAAGTGCAAAATGCACCATAAGGACAGCATAATTTCACTTGTCAGAAAAATATCTGATGTTTATTAGATCTCATATATTTCTTGGCATGAACACAAACAGGTCCGCATGAAAATGACTTTAGCAAGTATGGTAGAAAAACCAGCTGAGTAGCATCCCACTGTCATGGATATACACATTGAATGCAGACAGCAATGCAAAACATCATTAATTGTTTGGCCTGGTGCCAGAACAAGCAGATAATTACATGTCCAAATTGTTCAGGGATCTTATTGTTTAATAATTGTACCCAATGAGAGGATTATACCGTGTATAGACACCATGGCATACACACTAACTGCAGGAAGAGTGCATAAGGAAGATTACAGGGGGCAGAACAATGCCTTTTAAACTGTTTGCAGAATTCATGATTTTCGCAATATGAAAACGATAATGATAGTTAATTCATAATCTCACAATATAATCATGAAGGAACTATGGCAGAGAGAAAATGTTAGGTGTTTTTGAAAGCTTGTATCGCAAAATATATTGACTTTCACATGAAAGGTATTGCCTACATTTCTACTTTACTGCCAATTTCACAATATGTGGGTATATTTGAAAAGAAGTGCCTAACAGCCCAACTTTAATGAGTCCTGAGTTTACAGGATTTTCTATGTGGGTCCTGGAGAGAGCAGGGCTTGTTACAAGTGAGCATATATATAGTTATAGTGATTCAGGGACCTGGCCTTGGTTTATCTTAATTCTACAATGTTATACAGTAGTCACTGTTTAAACAAAAGTCGCCTTTTATAGTTTTAGTAAAACTTGACTTAATCAAGTAAAAAGTATCTCAATGGTCCACCCTTAAAGGCACAAGCTACTCATTCCTATAAGGGAACCTATTTAGGGTCCTGGTCTGGGTGCCCTCAATGCTTCCCTTCTCCCCCCTCCTTTTCCCCCTCTTTCTCGATCTTCTCCTAATATTCCTTTTCACCTCCTGATATGGAGGCCTCTTTACTTCTTTTTTCAAACTTTTCTTTCAAAGCATACATGAACCAGATATAGTAAAGCACTCAGGGCGGTGACTCGTATGCCACCTTACCTCTCTCCAAACAGTTATGGATCACCTTCACAACCATAGCTTAAAGTTTTACATACTTAAAAAACTTATGATATGCTTAAATTACTCAAATAATCAATGGCTATGTCCTATGTAACTATGTAACCATATCACTCTGCTTCTTCACATCCGCTAACGTTTTACATACTCAGAAACTCTTGATGTTTAAATGATTCAATTTTATCAATAACTATAGCTACATTTTGGAAAATTTCAATAAAAATCTATTAAAAGTAGAAAAGTATCTCAACGAAGAACTGGGAAGAACGTGAGACCTAGAGACAATTAAGTTCAGACAGAAGTTTATCATCAGCCAATTCAGCCAGCTTTGGCATCAATGCTGATTTCTATGGATAGCATCTGATCATTCTCAGAGGGACTAGTGACGGTAAGGTTAAGCATTAGCATGACTAATAAATACAAAGTCTGCCATAGATTTATCATGGTGAACCATGTCTTCAAAAGGGCCTCAGCGAACAATATCACATAGTTTGCATATTTTCCCATTTCCTGCATGAACAAAGACTTTATAAAATAGATTTTTTCCACTGCTACTTTACAGGTACAGTCATTGAGCCAGAGCCTGGGTGTGTTCTAGGATACATTGCATGTGAACTCAGAGAACCTATCCCTCCCTTCAGTCTCGTCCTCTCTGTACTGATTCCCCAGACACACTGAGGATATCCTGAAAGGATGCTCAGAGCAGATGAGTCAGCAACGTGTAATGGCCACACACTGGGGAACACAAAAGTCCTCTGCATAGGGGAATAGAGGTTACATTTAATCATGGCCTGCTTTACATGAAAGGAAAAGTTAATGATAATGATGCTTTGAACTGTAAAAATAAGCTCTGAAAAACAGATTTTTTTTTTATTGTTATGTTTAACATTGGCAAGCAGTGATAAATATCACAAATCAAATTACTTTGGCTAATCGGAAAATTATATTTTACAGAAATGTAAAAATACATATCCATTAAGTTAAAAAGACAGGTTGTACCAAATATCACAGTAAGGAACTCCAGGCAATATACAGTAATAATAAACTAGTAAAGTGAAAACCTTTTTGGGTTTGCTCATACAATGAGAGTTTTTTCAGCTATACTGTGGGCACCATTAAAGATTATGTTTTGTATTGGTCAAATTTAACCAGCGGCAGCTGTGCTCAGGATCACACACACACACACACACACACACACACACACACACACACATACATATATATATATATATATATATATATATATATATATATATATATATATATATATATATATATATATGTGTGTGTGTGTGTGTGTGTGATCCTGCACTTCTGCTTTCCCGCAAAGCAGGGACTCAAATACATCTCTCCCCTAGTAAAAGCAGCACACATGGTAAACACAAACACTGGCTGGGCACACACTTAACCCTTTTATCAATCTATATGTTTAGCTCCTCCCCAGCTAGTGTCATTAGGACTGTGACAGTACATATTTTTTTTAGCACTGATTAGTGTCACTGGTTCCCACAAAGTCTCAAAAGTCAGTTAGTGTCCGATTGTCCACTGCAATATTGCAGTCCCACTATAGATTGCTGATGCCATGACTATTATAAAATAAATAAAAATTCCAGTATATATTCCATAGTTTGTATACGCTATAAAGTTCATATAAACCAATCAATATACACTGATTGGTATTTTTTTTTATTTTTTTTTACCAAAAACATGTAGCAGAATACATATCAGCCTAAATGAAGAAATTACATGTTTTCAATGTTTTAATTGGAAATGTTTTATAGCAGACGGTAAACATATACTGTATATTTATATTTTTTTCAAAATTCTCAGGCTTATGTTTATAGCGCAAAAAACAAACAAAAACACAGTGGTGATCAAATACCACCAAAAGAAAGCTCTATTTCTGGGGAAAATATGGCATACATTTTATTTGGGTACAGCGTTGCATGACCACTCAATTGTCAGTTAAAGTGACCCGGTCATGAAAGGGGGGTAAATCTATTAGTGGTCCATTGGTTAAGATAAAGTGATATAAAAAAAACACAATTTCAGTGTCTTATACCTAAAAAAGGATTCCAGAAGTATGACCAGAATAATTAGTATATTATATACACATATACATACACACACACACACACACACACACACACACACAAATACACACAGTATATAATGATGACATTGCTATCCTTTCTAAGTTATAGTGTTCTGAAGACCCTGATGTAAGCGTACCATTAGCTGGCTGCTTCTAGTCCCTGTGCATTATTTTGAATATTCTAAAACTCAACTATTTACAAAAGTTTAACGTAGAACTGGCCTTAAACCTAAATGAAAAAATCGAACAAAAAACAAGCATGTTATATGACCAATAATATTAACACTCAAGAAGAACTGTTCCAACTGCTCTTTAAGAATACCAAACAAGCTTTCTTTAGTTATTTCTGCTAACATTAAAGTGACATTAACGCCTCCTTTTTTATTTCATTAAAACAATAAACCTGTTTTATTACCAGCTCTGTGCAATGGTTTTGCACAGAGCAGCCCCAATCCTCTTCTTTTTGGGTCCCAGCTGGCTTTTCTGGCTCTTCCCCCCCCCCCCCCCCCCCGATGAGGGATATGAGGGCACTCGATTAGGCAAACTCCTAAGGAGCGCTTTGTGCATCCAGAAGGTTTTTTACTTTAAAGTATAACTAAAGTAAACTTTTTTTTTAGTTTTGGATAGAGTGAAGAAGGATTATAACCCCTGTCAGTTTTGATTGCTGTCTGTGCCCTTTTTAGGGAGATTTACCCTCTCTTATTTCTCCTGTTTACCATTACCATTTTTGGGTTGTCCCCAGAAAAGTAATAGAGGGGAAATCCTCCAGTGGGGACACTAGTTCTGGTGACCTGGGGGTCCCCAAGGAATTCCCTTAATTTGCAGGGATTTCATCTCACTTCCTGTTCCTGCCCGTTACTTTTATTATTGCACCAATTTGGATTAATATATATCTATATATCTTGGAAGTGTTATTTGAGTCTTTGGGGTCATTTAGCATTATAATGTTTTCTTTTTTAATATGTGTTTTGTAAACCATGATTTTAACTTCATCCAATTAAAAATTTAAATCAACTTTTACCAATTCTATGCATGTGCCTATAAAGTCCATTTTCCTATTTCCAAATAACATTAGGACATTCACACACTATTATTTGTGTATCCACAGTATCACTCTGTGAGGATACATTTCAATTTGCAACAATTTTCTGTCTCACTTCCTAGTTGACTATGGGAAAGAAAGTAAAGGGAAATCTCCGCAACGGGGCGCAGATGGCGAAAAAAAATCTAACAGGGGTTATAACCCTCCCTTACTCTATCCAAAATTAAAACAAAAAGTTTTGCCTATAGTTCTATTTTAATGCATAGAATGCGTTAGTGTAAAAGATCTTGAGCCTTAAGAACCACTTTACCATATTTTTTTCATGTAGTTCAACAATAATTGGTTGTATAACTCCTTTGCATACCTGACTTAATAGACAAAAATTGATGCCTAACTAAAAATATCATCTGAAATGGTACTGAAGCAGCCACACAAAAAGTATGGAAATGAATTTAATGTATGACTCACATGTGATTATCAGCAATTATGACATGATTATTTGGTATAAAACAGAACAAGTATGCAGTATTTTAATTACAGACATTATTATGTAGAATGTTTGCTATTAATATATTCCATATGTGACTAACTTAAAAATGTTAAAATTAACTCCATATATTTATTTTACTGGGTGTAGAGCTTGGCAATCATCTTTAAAATTAATGTTGGGCAATAATTAAAGCAAATGATGTAAAGCAACGGCTAGTCAAACAATATATGAAATAAAGAATTTAATGTGTGTGCTATCAATCTAAACACTTTTATACTGTATAAAAGTGAGCAGACAGGGCCAGCGAAAGTGTTGCCCATAGCAGCCTGTTAGCTCTTATTTTTAGATTTTACAACTATAATCTAATTGGTCATCATTGGCAGCACACGGGCAAAGCTTTTTATGTGTTAAAAGAACATTTTCACAAAATTGTTAAAATAATTGTTAAAAATAAAATATTGAAAGGTTAGTAGAAAACTCAGAGGGCAGGGAGTACACTGACCAGGCTGATCAGATAGGGATATGTCACGATAAGCAGGAAACTAGATCTTTGGCACACCCTTGCACTGTGCTTTGATGGCCATTAATCTGTTCGCTGCAGAGCTCCCGATGAATGATAATTGTGCAAGGCTAGAAGAAGAAAACCACACCCATGTGGAGACCCAGATTGTAAGAGCCCTTTAGAATTATTGATTTACAATAAGTACCGCATTTTACAGACTGAAGTGTTTATGCCATATTTCACAAAGATTTATTAAGCCCCTAGAACAAAACATCACTAGCTCACCAATACATGACTGCTGAGAAAAATGATGACAGCCTATTTTTAAATTATAAATACATTACTAGCATTACTAGCAGAGATTTCAAAGCTAGTAGTAAACAACTCAAAACGAATACATATCTAATAATGACAGGATGATATTATGTCACATTCTCTCGCTGCAAGGAAGTCAGTCTACACTGCAAATTTTATTAGAGAGGTGATAAAGTGATTCATATGATGTTGCTAATCTTTTCTCCAACCTCGGAAATATGATCCAAACTCATCTATCTCTTGAACTAGTTTACTATAAAACTCAGAGCTAAGTATTGACAGACGCTCAAATAAGATATGTACACAAAAAATAATAATAAAGTGTGTATAGTCACCTCGGAAAGCTTGAAGGATAACTACACTATGTGCACAATTATTAGGCAAGTTGTATTTTTGAGGATTTATTTCATTATTGAACAATTACAGTGTCCTGGTCAATCAAAAATGTTATTAAACTTCAAACCTAAATATATATATATATATAAAAAGAAAAAGTGAGGCTTTGGCTTCCTTAGAAGAATATTTGTCTGCACAATTATTGGGCAACTATTAGTGTGCATAATTATTATGCAACTAAATGAAAAACAAAAATATTCCCACCTCATTCATTTATTTTAATCTGTTAAAGTGAGAAGAATAAACAAACAACTCAAAATTTACAAATAAACATTTCTGATATTTAAAAAGAAAATCAGTGACCAATATAGCCATCCATCAATAACCATCATAAGCCTTTCATTCATGGAGTCTGTCAGTTTCTTGATCTGTTGGCGATCAACTTTTTGTGCAGCAGAAACCACAGCCTCTTATGCCGTGTACACACAACCGGAATTTTCGTCAGCAAAGGTCCGACAGAACGAATCTGCCGGACAATTCGACCGTGTGGGGGCTTCTTCGGACCATTGCCGTCTAAAAATCAGACGGACTTTAGAAATAGAACATGTTTCAAATTTTTCTGCCGGAACCAGTTCCTAACGAGAAATCAGTTTGTGTGTGTGCTAGTCCGAAGGACAAAAACCGACGCTAGGGCAGCTATTAGCTACTGGCTATGAACTTCCTTATTCTAGTACGGTAGTACGTAATCACATTCAAATCTGGACTTTGGCGTGATTGTGTGTGTCCAAGTCCGTTCCTTCAGAAAGTCCATCAGAACTCTGCCGAAAGTCCGTCAGGAAGACCGTCGGACCTAGTCTGCCGGAAAGTCCGGTCGTGTGTACGCGGCATTAGACACTGTTCAGAGAGGTGTACTTCTTTCCTTCACCGTAAATTTTCCACTTAAGAACCAAGAATTTCTCAATATGGTTTAGGACAGATGAGGAAAGGGCCCTATCATTATTCTTTGATCTTTAAAGCATTTACTGCGATGGAGCATTGTCCTATAAAAATATCATGGTCTTCTTGAAAGATGCACCACCTGTACCACTGCTTGAAGAAAGTGTCCAAAAACTGGCAATAGGTTTAGGAGCTGATTTTGAGTGCATCTTCAACCCAAAAAAGGTCAAACTAGCTCATCTTTAATAATACCAGCTCATACCAGTACCCCACCTCCACCTTTCTGGTGTCTGATTGGAAGTGGAGCTCTGTGCCCCTTACTGATCCAGCCACAGGCCCATCCATCTGGTTTGTAAAGAGTCACTCTCATCAGTTCATAAAACTTTGAAAAATTTGTCTTCAGAAATGTATTGGCCCAGTCTTGATGTTTCAGTTTATGTGTCTTGTTCAGTAGTGGTCGGGTTTCAGCCGTCCTTACCTTGGCCATGTCTCTGAGCATTGAACACCTTGTACTTCTGGGCACTCCAGGTAGGTTGCAGTTCTGGAATATGACAGCACTGGAGGATAATGGGCTCCTGGTTGCTTTATGTTTGATTCTTCTCAAATCTTTGGCAGTTAATTTGAGTCTTTTTTTCTCAACACGTTTCCTGCAACCCTGTTGACTATTTGCAACAAAATGTTTCCTGGTTCTATGATCATGCCCAAATATCTTAGGAATTTCAAGAGTGCTGCATCCCTTTGAAAGACTTTTTACAATTTTTTACTAGAATTAGTTAAATCTATTTTTTGGCCCATTTTGACTGAAGAAAAGAAGATACCTAATAATTATGCACACCTTGTAATAGGGTGTTGATCTCCTTAGGCCATGCCCTGCCTCATTACACAAATACCCATCACCTAATAAGTTTAAATCCAATAAGCATTCAAGTTTATATAGCTTGGAGTTGGACAATATGCATAAAAATGATGGTTTGGTCAAAATACTCACTTCCTGATAATTGTGCACAAAGTGTAAACCCCAGAATATAAATTGAATACATTGGAGCTTACCAGTCTTTAGATGTGATGGTTGCATTCGTATTTTTTTCTGGGTTAAAAACATTTTTAGCAAGTACAAAATACTAGTTGATATTGTCTGAAATGCAGTGTCCTTGTCACTACCTGTGAGCTGACTTGAAAGCACAAACATCCTTATCTTTATTCTACTTATCCCCTTATCCCCAATATAATTGGGATGAACAAAGGCAAACATGTTTGAAGTCTAGCCTGGGTAACAACCATGGCTCCCTCTATAGATACAGTAGAGCAGTGAATGTAACTGCCCTAGGACAGCAAATGTGTTTATTGTAGGATTACCAGTGAAAAATAAGAAAACAATGCCTGAAAAAAGAAAAGGAATGCATCCACCACATCTAAGGACTGTTAGGGCTCATTCAGATGGGCAAATAAGGCTATCCTCCATGCTGGCAGAAAGTGTGAATCCATCTTGGAGCTGTGTGCAGGCAGCCCATAAAAATGGATTCACATACAGCACTGGAGCCAGGGGCGGATCCGGGGGGGGCAACGGGTCAATTGCCCCCTCCGAGAATACCGCCAGCTAATGACAGCACGGCCGGTTCCGCGGGTCCAATCGCGGCCGGTTCCGCGGGTACCCACGGGCCGGTTCCGCGGGTCCAATCGTGGCCGGTTCCGCGGGTACCCGCGGGCCGGTTCCGCGGGTCCAATCGCGGCCGGTTCCGCGGGTCCAATCGCGGCCGGTTCCGAGGGTACCCGCGGCCGGTTCCGCGGGTCCAATCGCTGTCGGTTCCGCGGGTACCCGTGCGGCCGGTTCCGCGGGTACCCGCGCTGAGTGGACGGGTGAGGGGGGGGGCAGCTGGGCGGCTTAGGAGGGCTGCTGGCCAATCAGGAAGCCAGCAGGCAGGGGAGCAGGGAGATGACATCATCTCTCACTGCCCTGCATCCCTCCAGTTCCACCCTCACTGTGTAGGAAGCTGTGTGCAGCAGAGAGATTGCATCATCTCTCTGCTGCCTATCTTCACTCTGGGACCCAACAAAAGACCACCAGTAGGTGACAATCCGCAGTGTGTGGCAGGCTACGTGGCAAGTGGCAATCCGCAATGTGTGGCAGACTACGTGGCAAGTGGCAATCCGCAATGTGTGGCAGACTACGTGGCAAGTGGCAATCCACAATGTGTGGCAGACTACATGGCAAGTGGCAATCCGCAATGTGTGGCAGGTGACGTGGCAAGTGACAATCCGCAATGTGTGGCAGGTGACGTGGCAATCCGCAATGTGTGGCAGGTGACGTGGCAAGTGACAATCCGCAATGTGTGGCAGGCTACGTGGCAAGTGGCAATCCGCAATGTGTGGCAGGCAACGTGGCAAGTGACAATCCGCAATGTGTGGCAGGTGACGTGGCAAGTGACAATCCGCAATGTGTGGCAGGTGACGTGGCAAGTGGCAATCCGCAATGTGTGGCAGGCAACGTGGCAAGTGACAATCCGCAATGTGTGGCAGGTGACGTGGCAAGTGACAATCCGCAATGTGTGGCAGGTGACGTGGCAAGTGGCAATCCGCAATGTGTGGCAGGCAACGTGGCAAGTGACAATCCGCAATGTGTGGCAGGTGACGTGGCAAGTGACAATCCGCAATGTGTGGCAGGCTACGTGGCAAGTGGCAATCCGCAATGTGTGGCAGGCAACGTGGCAAGTGACAATCCGCAATGTGTGGCAGGTGACGTGGCAAGTGGCAATCCGCAATGTGTGGCAGGCAACGTGGCAAGTGACAATCCGCAATGTGTGGCAGGTGACGTGGCAAGTGACAATCCCCAATGTGTGGCAGGTGACGTGGCAAGTGGCAATCCGCAATGTGGGTCAGGCAACGTGGCAAGTGACAATCCGCAATGTGTGGCAGGTGACGTGGCAAGTGGCAATCCGCAATGTGTGGCAGGCTACGTGGCAATCCACATCTGGTGGCAGGCGACGTGGCAAGTGACAATCCGCAATGTGTGGCAGGTGACGTGGCAAGTGGCAATCTGCAATGTGTGGCAGGCTACGTGGCAAGTGACAATCCGCAATGTGTGGCAGGTGACGTGGCAAGTAACAATCCGCATTTGGTGACAAGTGACAATCCACATTTGGTGGCAGGCGACATGGCAAGTGACATCCTCAGGGCTCCCACTGATTCTGCAATATGGTGAGTTGAACCATTTAATTTTATATTACAATGTATTAATAGAAATAATGCGCTTCAATCATCCTGACACCATAACAACCATGGTGCCGTAATGATTGAAGCGCCAATACCAGCCATTTCCCATATAAATTGCCCCCCAAAAAACATATTTTATAGCAGTGCCCCTCCCGAGACTAGACTCTGGATCCGCCCCTGACTGGAGCAGACACAATTGCATGTGAAAATTTGATGTGTGGGCAGGAGCATGTGCACAGATCCGAACAAAATGCCTCTTTCCATAAGCTTCAATGTATATCACCTTTGCTTATCTTAAGGACCATTATACAGCTTTAATTTTAATAGAGAATAATAATAATAATGTTGTTAAACAGTGATAATCTGCATTTTTATAAACAGATATAACTGACGTAACTATCTTTTTTTTTTCATTTTCCTAAACTTGCAAGCTACCCAAGATATAACATTTATATTAAGTTCAATAAAATTAGTCCCATATGTTTTTTTTTTTTTTTTGTTAGATCACATTCTTTAATTAGGATTTGATTATGACCCAAGGTCTGTACTAAGAAGTGTGTTTGGATATTAACATGTCCATTTAAATAGCTAATTCTGCCCCATCACCCATTGGTTACTACTGGCAATAGCCTTTCCTTACTTTGAGATTGATAATTACTTATCAATCCCATTCCCCTTAGATTATCATTAATATGTGTGTGTTGGTACCTATTTTAAGCCCAAACTGCAACAATAAAAATTATGTTTCTTATTATACAATAAAATCTTTTTTACTTGGGAGCCATTTTCTTGTTAGCTCTTAACCTGAACAAACATTGTGCTCTGATATTCACAGCAGGGAACGGCACATAAATACAACCGCAAGGTATATTAAATGTGAAGGGGTTGACATACTGTGTGCAGGCAACAGCCTCCAATGATGAATCATTTTTAGACAGCTTTTATTTAAAGCTTTAACCCTTTTTACCCATTTTTCCATTGCTACCGATCGCATGAGCAGAGACTTGACATAGAAAGTGCAGGGTGTCCCACAGGAGAACCTAATGTGATCCTGAGTGTTTTAGACTGTTACAAATACGTTTTACTTATTTGAACCAGCTAACCATTAGCTTTCCTAGCACAATTCAGTAGTTCCATCATATCTACCTGTTCTCTGCATAAAAATGTTATGTCTGTATGTCCATAAATGTTCAAACCTTACAGGAAGCAATGGGTAAATTATGCTGCACATGAATGACTAGGTAATTGACAGGAGGCACACAGGAGGCTCCAATAATCCAGGAACAAATTGCTGTACTTGTCAGTTTTCATCATGCATTAGCTGCTTTGGGCTTTCTGTCCACTGACTGCTGGCCTCAGAAAACACAATCCACATACATCTAATAATGGCAAAGCGAGACGGAGCTGGCAGAATTTGGCATAGCAGAGAGAAACACAAAATTGTTTCTGAATTACTATAAGGACCTGCCTGTAGAGCTAGCATGACCTCGACCCCTACATGCTTTCTAAAAGGGTATCATAAGACACGTGAACACTTACATCTCCAAATATCTAAAGAGACCCTGTCACCAAAATCTTCTTAATGTCAACAAAAAACTTCCTGTAAGATTATATGTGCATGAAACATATTTTATACATGATTTTGGCCTGTAAAACATCTCTTGTGTTGACATCCAAAAGCCCTGAGCCTGCTAGGCACCACCATCTTAGATGTGATATGAACAGCCTTAGCAGACTCATCATCAAGTATCCAGAGGGCTCTGTGTGCCGTGTGCCACAGGTTTGCCATCACTACCCTATAGTATTCTCCTTCTCTCCTCCCTCGGCAGCTACATAAATTGTCCTATAGGGAGGTGATGGGTGGGGAAGAGGAGTTCGGCCAGCACAGACAGTAATTAGACAATTGTTGAAGAGGAGAGGGCTATGATGTGCAGGGAATAGGTTGTGCTAGAGAACTGACTAGTCGTTATAGACATGAAAACCTGTTTCTAGCTTTAATAATTCAAAATAATGGTCTCAATTTACTAAAGAAGCATAGGCTGTTGAACTTTCACTTTGTCAGGGAATTTAAACTTTCATTTCCATCATCTAATCATGTGTAACCAAAAATACTGTTTGGGGGTATTCTTTGTAAAGTACATTTTTTACCACATCCACTAAGATAAGTGAGACTTCCTTAGCAAAGTGAAAATTCACTTTGCAAAGTAAACATACTTCATGAGCTTCAGGCACTGTGCAAAGTATATGTACTTCATGAGCTTCATGCACCATGTATTGATGTGGAGGCTGACAGGAGGAACCACAGTGTTCAGCGGTGGAGGGGGGGGGGGGAGTCACTGTTATCCAACACACCCAGAATACCCAATGAGCAGTATTTTTCAAAAAAAATTCAAAATTTCAGCATACCACCTACTGGAAATCTACTAATTATTACCTTCTTTTACAGGGTACTGTCAGTTTTACTTTCAGTGAGGAAATGGCAAGGTCACTAAGGGGTGATTTTAAGGGTTAGGTGTAAAGTTAGGTGTAGAGAGTTCAGCCACTCACAGTGACTACTTTTAGACATAAGGCTACGATAATCTTGAACTAAGGATTCATTTAGATTTTAGTGTTGAAAACTATGGGTCAAAAAGCTGCAAAATACAACAAATACACATGGATGAGGGAACATTAATGGTTTATGGTAAATGGTATTCTGTTTTTTTTTCAAGCTCAAGAAACAATGCGCTGCAAAAAAGGTTTGAATGAGCCCTATACATTTTTAACTGTTAATTTTTGGAATTTTTATTTTCCAATTTGTATAAAACCATTGTTTTACAAATACAATGTAATACATGACAAATAATTTATGCTTTGAGCCTTCCTTTATTGATGCAAAAACTGGGGAAAAGCTGATGTCATGAAAGTCGGCTAAAACATAATTTTATATTTGCAGGTCAATAGCAGTCAAAAAACCCAACGTGTTTTGCCCAGCAGGCCTTAATCATGGCGTCATGATTAAGGCCTGATGGCCCAAACACATTGGCATTTTTGACTGTTGTTCACCTGCAATAATAAAATGATGTTTTCGCTGACTTTCATGGCACCAGCCTTTTTCACTTTCCCCAGCCCTTTTTTGCATGGATTGTACATGGAAGAGTGCTCTTGAAAATCATCAGGCATTACACAGGAGGTAACAGCTTGGATGCACCTGTTCCATTTATTTAACCTGATTGAAACCTTGTAATGAGACCTCTGATAAAAGATGAGTCATTGTTGAGAGGACTTATTTAAATTCTGTAAAGAATGGGCTTCTTTCAACATATAAGGTACATAGTTAACATGTGAAAAAGAAACTAGAGCTCTACCTACTGCCTCAAGTAGAAAAACAACTTATAAATATGTTATTTTTCATATTTATGTGATTAAAACATTTTTTTTAGTCTCTACCTACATAAACAAAGAAGAAAAAACAATATATATATCCCCAAAGTCATACTACATAATACACAATATTTCTTGCCAAGTCTCCGCAATCAGACATTAATTAGAGATCAGTCCTTATTGACACATGCTTTGAAAATGTGTTACTGCAGCTTAGAGACAATGAGGCTTATGTCATGTTCTGTACATTTTGGTATTTAAGTAATAGCTTGTTGATGGAGAAGAGTAAAAATGTAAGCAGATGTCCTTCATTGGCAAGAAAGGAACTTTGGATCTTGCCAACCAGACCACTCTCCATTGTGTTCTTAGGATATATTTAATTATGAGAGCTGCTATAAATCACTTGTGTATTATTCTTGCAGTTCATAGATGTACATGACATGATGCCTAGAATGTTTGTATTGTGATTCGCCTTATATCAACCTGAACCATGTATAATACAAAAGTGTCTGTGGAGGCTTTCAAGAATCCCAAGAGTCCCAGTAGCGCTATTGCTATAAAAGAGATCACTAAGAAAGAGTTCCTTACAGTAGAAATGGTTGCTGTGGGATGACATTGCTTAAAGCGGGATTCCGCTGACCTATCGTTTTTTTTTTCCTGTATCATTGTAATTCATTTGTCATGTAATTCTAGTACTCACTACTTGTAGTTTTATTCTTCCCGGCTTGCCGATTTCTTGCGCAAATGTAAGTTATAAAACTTCCTCCCGGCTGTTTCCATTTTGCTTTTGGGCATTTGAAGCCCACAAGCATTTAGTTCCTGGGATGCGGTGAATGCTGTGCTCCCAGCATTTCCCGCTCGATCCTGCGCATGCTCATTGACACCAGCGAGCAGCGCCGTAAGATTTCGGGTTGCCATCACAACGGGTGGCGGCAGCGGAAGTTCCCGCCCTGTTGTGATGGCAACCAAATAAATACTTGCCTGCCCACTTCTAAAATGGCTTTTTCAGACACGCCCTCGTCACGTGACCGGCGTCTTGGTTCCGAAATCTCACGAGATTTCGGCATGACGCCGTTCCCCACTGATTCCTGGGAAGACTCTAACAAAGCTCCCAGGGGGCTTTGCGAGGCTGGGGAAAGGCGATAAACACGCCTACTCCCACGGGAGGAGAGCCCGGAAGTCAGGAAACTAATTACTACTAAAAGGTAATTACAGCATTATTATTTTTTTTAAAGGTCATTTGAGCATCTATGGTACTAAGGGAATTAAATTATATCAACTTGAAAAATTGAGTACAAGACCGCTTTAACCACTTTCAGACCAGACCATTTTGCTGGCTTAAGACCAGGCCCCTTTTTGCGATTTGGCACTGCGTCGATTTAACTGACAATTGCACGGTTGTGTAAAGTGGCTCCCAAACAAAATTGATGTCCTTTTTTTCCCACAAATAAAGCTTTCTTTTGGTGGTATTTGATCACCTCTGCATTTTTTATTTTTTGAGCTATAAACAAAAATAGAGCGACAATTTTGACGCATTATTTTTTACTTTTTATTATAATAAATATCCCCCATGGCAGGGGGGCATTTGAAACTGGACGTACCTGTAAGCCAATATGCCTGCCCGTGCATTCTGCTGACGTACATCAACGTGCTCCAGTCGGGAAGGGGTTAAAGGGGTTTGTTTTGCCATATTTTGAATCAAACACAATGGTCTTTGTAATGAGCATTTTTGCATACATTTTTATGTTGCACAACAATGACACAAGATTATGTGCAGTGACACACTAACATTTATTCATATGGGTCCCAGTAAGGTGCGAGAAGCTGCAGACAAAAATACAGGAACTTTTTCCAAAATCCGGTGCCACAGCACAGTGATCCAGTATTCATTTTTGACAGTCTCTGCATTTACCCACAGTAAATGTACTCTATACCACAGGAAAGGGCACAGATGTGAATGGGCCCTAAAATATAGCAATCAAGAAACCATCTTTCTAGCTAATCATCTTCTAGTCTAAAACACAATTATTGCACTAAAATCTCATCTAAAATGTAAAAAAGACCATGCAACCTGTTTTGTATATAGACACTGCTTCCTAGGTTGGCCTTCATCTGGGGCAAATATATAAAGCTAATAACCATAAAATTCTGAGTTCACCCAAAGTCTTTATTAATGGTTATAATTAAGTGATTATATTCAATGACTGAGGGCTTCACCAGTGTATTGAAATTATATTAGGAAGATACTGTATGATTCTTTCAATACCAGCACCCATGTTCAGTTAATTTCCCTGAAAGAACCAGGAAAACAAAAAGCCAGTGGTTAGAGATGTTTTGTTCAGTTTGCTGCTCAGCCCCTCCTGCACTGTTGCCTTCTCTATTAGTCTGTGAGGCGGCCCTCCACTCTTCCTGCCAAGTAAGAAAAAAAAGGGAATAGAAAGGAGTGGGTCACAGCAAAGGAGGAACCTGTGTTTTCATCCTAATGCTGGTTCAAACCCCTCCGGGAGTACACAGGTATCACCCTGTAAGAAAATGTATTAGCAATTTTCAGATATCTTGCTCTCACCATCGGAATTTTGTCAGTCCCCTTCGCTCTCTACATTCTTTTTTGTTCTATCTTGTATAAAACATTATTAATTCTGTTCAGCGAGACCATGAAATAAATGAATTGTTACAAAAGAGCTAATATAGTCAATAATATGCTTTTAAAATCTCAGGTCTTCTTTTAAATTAACATGCATGTAATTTAAATGCAGATCAATATCCTATTTTAGAAAGGCTCTGTTATACTTTCAAATAGCCACCATGCTTCCAAAAATAAATGATGGCAATTCATTTTTAGTATTTCATATAAATGGGTACTACGGTACTTCACAAGATATGGCGTATGGATACTTAGTATTAGTCCAAGAAGGGAATTTTTATTTTTATTTTAGATGTGTACACGTAATGTATATCCCGTGGGTTGTGTTTTTCTTTTCTCTTTTACTATGATATCTCTTACTATAATACAAGAATAGATCTGGACATAGACTGAAAACATTTTTGGAAAGGTTCAGTATAGATTTAAAAATTATTCTTATAGAAATGATCGTAACTGACCGATCACAAGGAACATATTTTGAAATCATTTCATGTAACAGCTAAGGTTCTGGGGCAGTTGGTTGTTCTTTCCAATCAGCAGCACTTTTAAAAAGGGATATCATTTCAATTTTATCTGCCCTATGTGCTAAACAATTATTAACACGTGTACAATTTCTTTAAAATGATCATCTGCTTTTGCAAAGTTATTTTAATAGATATCTCTCATTTTATTTACCTTAGGGCCCTTTCACACATGCGGACCGTTCAGGTCTGCCTATCCGTTTTTCAGGAGGACCTGAATGGATGCTTCATGTAGCTCTATGAAGCGGCAGATGTCAGTGGTGACATGACCGCCGATCCGCTCCGATCTGCTAAATCCAGACGGATGGAAACCCTATTTTCCCATCTATCTGGAAGATCGGATGAAAATGGACAGGCGGATCCATTTTCATATGATCCCCCATAGAGGAGAGCGGGGCTCTGACGGCTCCATCTCTCCACAGTGTGCAGTCCTGATCGATCCCTGCTGAGCAAACGAAGTCTGTGAAAACAGACATACAAGTGTGAAATAGCCATTAGAGATTACTTTTATACAAAGAAAGCTGTTTTGCTGTTCACGTTTATTAAAATTTCTTGAAAATTCTTCAAGTAGTGATGACTATATATTCCAAATTACTTTACTATTCATCAAAATTTAATGGAATCTCCATAAAAGTTGCAATAGCCAACCATATGACTGTACGAAGGATTAAAGGATGAAGTAGTTTATAACTGACCCTTTTTAAACTGTATTTCCACTTTTGAAGCCTAACTGGGACAATATCTACTTTACATTTATTAAACGTTCTCATTCACCTAGCATAACTTAAATTTCTTTTTTTTAAATCACAGATTACCTTATTTTTAGATGCTCTTTTCTGGAAACTACAGCAATGTAAAATTCTACATAGATCTCTTTGTTTTTGAAGGGGCTGGGCAGCTGTGTTTTCCATAAAACCCTGACTGTACCATGCCGGCAGATCTCATCAATGTAAGCTAGATTTAACCACTTGACATCCGCGCTATGGCCGAATGACAGCCACAGCACGGATGTGAATTCCCGGGAGGCCATCATATGATGGCCTACCCTGTGCACGCTCCCTCCACGCGCCCTACAGAACCACCTATCAATGCCCACAAATGCCACCTATAAATGCCCAAAAGTGGTGCCAATCAGTGCCACCTAGAAGTTCTGCCTATCAGTGTAACCAATCAGTACCCATCACTGCCCCCCATCAGTGCCCATGAGTGCCGCCTCATCAGCCTACATCAATGACGGAGAAAAATTACCCATTTTAACATTTTATAACAAAATAAAAAAAAAAATTGGTCTTTTTACATTTTTTTAACAAAAATAAAAATCACACAGGTGATCAAATACCACCAAAATAAAGCTCTATTTGGGGGGAAAAAAATGATAAAAATTTCATTTTTGGTACAGTGTTATATGACCGCGCAATTGTAATGTAAAGTGCATCAGCACTGAAAATTGGTCTGTATTGGAGCGAGGTTTAAGTGCCCAGTAAGCAAGTGGTTAAACACTCTGTGCTAAAGAAGGGTTAAAGGTTTAGTACGCCTTATCCCTACAAACATCTAAAAGGTAGGAATAAAAGGTAGGAAATATTCCTCTAAAAAATGTTTAAGGTATGCTGTAGGTGTGCCGTAGGTATGCTACAAATGAGGTATGGAATGAAAGACAAGGTAAGGTCCCCAGAAGAGCTTACTATTTTTACTCAAACTGTACACATTAGTTGAAAATCATGTTGGCAAAGAAATAAGGATAACAGATAAACAGATGAGCAGACACAATCTTTCCACCATCAGGCACCATTATGGGGGAGAAGATAGCAGTGAACTTATTTCTAAATATTACTCCATATTTCTAACTTGATTGGAAGTACTGTACCACTGTTTACATCTCCTGATGAAAAAAAGGAGAAGTCAAAGAAAAGTCCTCATCATCTTGCTGATCCAAAGACTTAGAATAATCACTGACTTGTCACTCGTCGACTTTTTATCTCCTACATTTCTCTCCTTCATCTCACAGATTTCTGTTAATCAATTATATTCTTGTTTATTTATAATCTTACAGAACCCATGAGAAACCATTTACAAATATTCTAGTCATATATCCTACCAAAAATGTAAATTAATTGAATTTCCTATCTCTACTTGAAAAGAATCAAGTTAAAGACAAAAGAATAACTAAAGATAAAAGTATGGCAACATTTTTTGACAGTATTCCCTTTCCACAGCAATTGCCCCAGCAGTGCTTAATGCTAGAGGTGACACATTATCACTGTTTTGTCTTCACAGAACATGCTTCTTAGACAGATTCTCCCAGGGGGAATGTGTAACTAAGAGCAGCATTTCTACATATTTTAACACAAATTAAGCTGAATTTGTTGCAGAGCCCACAACATTGGACAAAAGTCAAAGAGATATGAACATGTTAATTGTAAAGCTACTATCCCTAAACTTGGTATTTATTTGGAATATTAGTGAAAAGGAACCAAGTGTATTATTTCTGCAACAGAGAAGTAGAGCAGCAGTTCACCATCGGAAGAGCCAAAGCACCATCTGCAACGTCTGTTTTGACTACCCAATCTGTTTTGGTAAAAGCATCTGAATCCAAGGAAAAAAGGAATGTTAAATCCCAAGTCTGGCCCTCTTTGCTCATACTGGCAAAGCCACATCACACTGTTTGCTCAGTCTTTTGGGCTTATATAAAAAAATGATGCAAAGAGCCACAGCAATTCAAATGCTGTATTACATACCTACTGAAGGGTAAAACTCATTAGGTATATTATTGTTCCTTACAATCTGTGTGCTCATATACACTATTATAACTTTCAAAAGCCACGATCAGACAGAAAACAGGTGTCACTGGTACCTTTGGGGTGGAAGGTGCAGATGGGAAGCTGAGCAGGGTGAGTAGCAAGGGAATAAACCAACATTTGCCAATAATTCATAAACCACTAATGGAGTTTCAGTAAGGAAAGTGGCACTTAATAGGGAATTCCTCTTTAATGAGGCAAGAGCTTTGTGTGATAGCAAGATTCCGAGGAGAAAAATCTGCAATAACAGCCATTATATCACTACTAGGAACACAACGTAAAATCTTCAATTTTCAACCATTTTAAAGTAGACATGTTTTATAAAATGCTGCATTTAGCATAATAGATAATTTAAACACAGAAAGAATTGTATGCTTAGTGCAAAGGAAGTAATGCAGCAACCAATATTCTGGATTCTGGATACAAGAAAATACAAAAATAACAAATCTTTCTTTATCCCCTGAAGACGTCCGTTGCACCAGACAAAATGCATGTGTGGGGCGAGCCCATGGGCATATTATGTTGCACACCTGCAGTTGATCCCTGGTGTGGTGTGTTTTGCCTGTGTTACTGTGTAACCTGAGTACAGTATATCTGCTTTTAATAAATTGTGTGGTTTTAGCATACTACTCTATGGACCTTTGTTCTTTCTCCTACCCATTATTACTTTGAGGTGCTTCTTTTGGATGTCTAGTGAAGGACCCTGGAGGTGGTGGAGTCAGTGGTTCCCTGAGTGGCGGTGGCCCCCCAATTGGATGATTTTGGCCCTGTTGCTCTCTTGTCATTTGGAGATCTTTACCATTTAGTAAGGAAACTGGCTAGCTTGTTTGTAAGGTGGTTTGGGATTTTTATGCCGTGTACACATGATCGGAAATACGGCCAGCAAAAGACCGATGAGAGCTTTTGGTCGGAAAATGTGATCGTGTGTATGCTCCATCGGAATTTTGCTGGATGAATTTCAAAAGACTGAGAGCATGTTCTCAATTTTTTTTTTTCCTATCCGAAAATGCGTTCGTGTGTATGCAATTCCAACGCCCAACGACTCACGCATGCTCAGATTCAACTACGAGATGGAAGCTATTGGCTACAGGCTATTGAACTTCCTTTTTTTAGTCCTGTCGTACATGTTGTACATCACTGCGTTCTTGATGGTTGGAATTTGGTGTGATCGTGTGTATGCAAGACAGCGTGAGAGAAATCCCGTCGGAATTCCGTCGGGAAAACCATCAGAGCTTTTTCCGACCAAAATCCTTATTGTGGGTACGCGGCATTACACGTGGATTCTCATCATTTCAAGATTTTACGCTTGGCCTTTTAGATATTTTTCTTTGAAATTTGCTCCTTTTGTTATGCACAAATGTATTATGTGATTGTTATTTCACCATTTATGTGATCAACATTGTTTATTAATGTTTAACATGAATTAATTGTATTTTTTCCACACATATAACTTTGTATTGATCACTACAGAAATATTGGTTTTGGATACCCTTTAGATTTTATATAGATAATTTACAAAGAAGTTTTACCTGTCTGTAGCAGACCAGCACCGCTATCCTTCACTCCAAAGTGTTGCTGAATGTCCAGTAGAACACCTGTAAAATAAAGACACAATAGGTCAATCTACTGTCCTTATTTACATGATGTGCCTGTAACAGACTGACAGGGTGCACACTATGTGCACTTTACTTACAATAAAGACATTTTACTGTACAGTTCATGTATTTATTTCTCTTCAGTAACCCAATTTACCCCGTGCACATTTAAAAATGAAATGGAATCTATCTTCAGAACAGAGAAATCTACACTCACAATATCCAGCAAAAAAATTTAATAATATGAATAATAAAGGAAGAAGTCAAGTAATGAAGTAGGGAGAAGAAAAATATTAAAGTTGTCCATGCCCTGCATTGCCTAATGCATCATCTCTCCAGGACACGAGCTCAATTGCTTTGTAAATACTTGCACATTTAGGTCAATAAAGAGTACCAAGGAAATTAGTTTTGCTTTCTTTGTATGCGGTTTTGTATCTGTAGCCAGGAAAGGTCTGCTGCCCTGTGCTGTAAATGCATCTCCCTAATCTTTTATATTGTAGCATTATGTAAGTATCCTATTAAAGGAGCACTGACTGAAGATTACAAAAGTACAAAGATTGATTTTAATAGATTTTTTTAATAACACTACCTTTCCATTAGCTATATAACTTGCTTCATACAGCGGATGTATTTTTAAAGGTTACTGGCATCGCTGCAGAATATTAAACTTCTACAGACAGTACTGATAGTTTCTTCCTAATTCAATGTTTTCTTGGAAATAGCAAATACCATGTTTACCTTAGATATTGGGCTGTTCGCTATCTGTGTCAAACTTTTCAGACTGACCCTTCCTGCTGTTGTTATCACATGTGTAATTTGACAGTTTTACAAAACATAAGGAAAACATGATAAGGGAAATCGCACAGAGTTGGCACTTTAGGTACCCACAGAATGGCTATCAATTTATTGATTTTGTACGATAAATATTAAAACATACCCACTCTCCCAATCCTCTGTTGTGGAGATTTTGTGCCTGAGGTCGTATATAATGGAGCGGAAGTAAATAAAGCTGGCAATAAATGCATTTTTTTTTGTTCTTCATCAGCTGGTGGGCAAGCATACCCCCCATCTAACTTGCTTATATGGATAGGAGAATCTGTTTTTATTTTTTGTTTTGTTTTTTAATCAGTCCATATGTACTCTGACAGCAGGGACTCAGCTGTCAGAATACACTGATCAGCATTCCAGCGGATTGTGCTGATCGAGTGAAAAAATTTAGCATTTCCCAATATTCCCATTTGAGAGAAGCTGATCATTAGATTGACTTCTCTCATGCAGGAAAGCCCATAGATCAGTAGTTCTCAATTCTTGTTCTCAGGACCCACTAACAGGCCAGATTTTAAGTATTACCTTAGGGAGATGCAGGCTAGAATACTGCAATCACTGAGGAACAAATGATATTTTAAAATGTAAAATTTCCCAATATTCCTAATCGAGGGAAGCTGATCATTAGATCGACTTCTCTCATATGGGAAAGGCCATATGGATCAAAATATGCTGAAGCAGGCAATTTTCAATCCATCTATGACCAACTAAAGCAACTGGGTGTGAAGGTTCTAGCGTTGACTATGTTGAAGTGCTAAGGATGGTAGTTTATCCTTTAACCAAATTCTAGTAGCATAAGCTAAGAATAGCTTTTAACATACATTTTAAAGTGAACTTGTCCTTTAATCATATTCTGGTAGTATTAAAAAAAGAATAGCTCCTAACACTGAGTTGTTGAGAAGCATTTGCTTGATTTTAACACAAAAACAACCTTTAATTCAAAGCCTTCAATTCCATTCAAAGGTCCACTTGAAACCTTGTTTGTTATTTAACACAGAGCCGGAAAAGATGAAATCATCCATTAAAGCTCTTATACTCTTACATTTTCCCACATTTTCTTAGAAAAGGATGTATAGATTACTGTACCTAGCAACTACCAGTAACGTAGGCTTAGCATTGACTCCCATGAGATATACAGGTGTTCACACACAAGGAGGGGCTGCCTGCACATACAAGATAAAAGATGATGAAACCAATACTACATATAGGCAGGGCAGTATCACCCTTTTCTATGCATGTTGTCCCTTTATGTTTGCATGTTCCCATAATGAGAAGGTTTTCAGCTGGTCAGGTAACAATGTCATAGTCATAGCTCCTTTGACTGAGCACTATTTGATCTTTACTGTGCTTTGTTTTATATTGTAGGAACCCATTTTAGATTGTGAGTCATAATAATTCTATTAAGTCTCTAGCAGAGAATAACCTGCCTGAAGTGTGTGATGGTATCTTTCTATATCAACGTCTCATGGCTGTAAAATTTTATTTTAAGAAATCAGATGATCATGACCGCAGATTGCTATTTTTGTGTCACCAGGTACAAGATACCTCTCCTAAAGACCGTGCCTGCGGTATAAGCTAGTTTTATAAATTCTCAAGTCCTGGAAACCAGCTCAAGCATTATACGATGCTCTATGGTCATTTTTCATTTAAATAAAATTCAATCAGCAAGTATAAAGTGTAACCCAACACTCATTCAAGACCCCCTAGGTTACTGACTAGGCCCTAAATGTATGCATAATGTACGAACTCCACAAATACTCACTTTTCAGGCTTTCAGGATTTTTTGTTCTATAAAGACGGTCACTTGTCTTATGCCTCGTACACACGATCGGCCTTTCCGACAACAAAACCATGGATTTTTGTTCGAAGGATGTTGGCGCTTGGAACTTGTCTTGCATACACACGGTCACACAAATGTTGGCCAACAATTACGAACGTGGTGAATGTACAAAACGTACAATGAGCCAAGAAAAAGGAAGTTCAATAGCCAGTGCAGCTCCTTCTGCTTGATTCCGAGCATGCGTGAACTTTTGTGAAAATTTGAGAACCTGCTAGCCAACATTTGTTGGCGGAAAGTCCAACAACAAATGTTCGATGGAGCATACACACGGTCTGACTGTCAGCCAACAAACTCACATCCAACATTTGTTGTTGGAAAATCCGATCGTGTGTACGGGCATTATTCTTACTCACTGATATAAAGCAACATTATGAACACCCACCATAACATTATGGCCACCCACCTAATACTGAGTATGTCTCCCTTTGCCACCATAACAGCCCAGACCAATTGGAGGTGTGGACGCCACTAAAAATTTCCCAGGTATGCTGTGGTATCTGGCACCAAGCAGTCAGCAGCAGATCCTTTAGCCCTCCAATGACTTGCCTTCTTCCCATGGTGCATCCTGGTGCCATCTCTTCCCCAGCTAACAGAGGCACAAGTACTCAGCAATCCACATGATGTAAAGGAATATGTGATTTATCCGACCAGGCCACCTTTTTCCACTGCCCTGTGGTCCAGTTCTGATGCTCACATGCCTATTGTAAGCTCTTTTTGCTGTGGACACAGGTCAGCATGGGCACCCTGACCAGTCTGTGGCTACACAGCCCAATATGAAACATACGGCAATGCACTGTGTGCTCTCACATTTGTCAGAACCAGCATTAACTTTTATAGCAATTTGGGCTACAGTAGCTCTTAAATTGGATTGGCCAGCCTTCACTCTTCATGTGCATTAATGAGCCTTGGCTGCCCATGACCCTGTTGCCGGCTTGGAAGTTTTCCTTCACTAGACCACTTTTGGTTGGTCTTGACCACTGCAGACTGGGAACATCCCAAAAAAGCTGCAGTTTTGTAGTTGCTCTGGCCTAGTCATCAAGGCATTACAATTTGGCCCTTGTCAAAGTCACTCAAATCCTTATGCTTGCCCATTTTTTCTGCTTTGAACACATCAACTTCAGGGACAACATGTTCACTTGCTGCCCAATATATTCCACCCACTATCAGATGACATTTTAACAAGGTATACAATGTTATTTACTTTGTCAGTGGTCATAATATTATGGCTGATGTACTCTGAATTCTAGCAGAGCTCCAAGGGTTTCCTAATACCATTCATTTCCTCACTTCCTACTGCTGCCTTTGACAGAACCGAGAACGTGTGACTCAATCTGGAGAAGCAAATTAGTATTATAAAAGGTGATTCTCAGCAGAGCATCAAAATAAAACCTGGGTGGAAATCGTGTTGTAGCATTTACTAACATCATTGATAATTTCCTAACCCACACATGCATCACTCTCAATGTTTATACACACAGACACACCTTGGGTTTAATGATGGTAGCTACATAGTCAGTCATGAGCTGGACTCTGGGTACTTTTATAGAGCATCATACCAAAGTTAACACATTGTTCACATGACAAATATTAATATACATTGAAATCTGCAACTGTTTGCAATGCAAAGCATACATTTAAAGCTGAACGCCAGACAAAAATATTTGAATATGTGCACTGTAAAATGAATTCGTCACTAATGAAATGTGTCACATGTTTCTGGCTGCAGCATTATGAGCAACTTCCGTTTTCTCCAGCCTCCATACAGTGCAGTGAGTGCCCACAGTCCAGCACTGAGAGTTACAGTTCCGGCTGGAGTACTCAGATCACAGTAGATCTCTTGCACTCCAGCTCATCCATTCTGTAAACATATTGCACTTGTCTCAATCGATGCAAGTCACTCTGTAACTGGAGCAGCTGAAGTGAAAACGGCCCACTAGATACATGGAACACACTTCATTAGTGTGGGTTTATTTTTACAGTCGCATGTCAAAAAAATAATTTCACCGGAGTTCAGCTTTAATTGGGGGGACCGCAATTAAAGGACAATCTGAACTTTGGACTGCTAAGAATGGATTTACCACTATGTGTCTGTGCTCATGTGTGAATGAAAGGATGTTAGGACTTCCTTCAACCTGCATACACCAAAGCGTGTTGCCACTTATTCTGAATGGTAAATAAATCAATATATATATATATATATATATATATATATATATATATATATATATATATATATACACACACACACACATACACACACACACACACACTATGTAAAGACATGCACTTGCCCTGTTTTTGGCAAAAAAAAAAAATAGGGGGCAGGTCCTCTCAAATACTCAGGGTCAGTCCAGCTGGGCCAGTGGAGTTTGGGTGGAAACTGGAGATGAAGTGTTAGCTGTCGGAGGGCTTTGAGAGTTACCCTCTAGCCTGGGGAGGGGGGGGGGGGTAAAGGGAGTGAAATCAAGCTTGGGCTCTGGTGTGGATGGGACCTTCTTAAGACACATGGAGGGATCCTGACCAGGAGGCATGGGAGCAAGGAGAGAACTGCAGGAGGACACTGCTGGGCAAATCTCCAGGTAGGAAGACAGCCAGGTGGGCTGTTGAGTGACACAGTCTTGAGGACTGGGAGAGAGCAGTTTGGGATGGATGCAGAGTATGTTAGGAGGACTGTAGTGGAGAAGGAGAAAGAGGTATCTGCAGCCAGGCAGGCTGGCAGTGCCTGAAGAGGTGGTACTGGGAGCAGTAGCCACAGATAGGACGGCTGTGCACTAGGACTTTCTTTGCTACATCAAAAAAGGGCATTTTCTGCTAGTTTAACTGAGCCTTGTGTTAGACTATCCAAACAGTGGCAGCTGGTCCAGGGCCTCGTAGTTCCATGAGCAAGAGTTGTGCTGGAGGAGAAGGAGGAGATCTTCAAGCAAGATTGTGTGGAAGGCAGAGGTGTGTATATACTGGATGCATATAGTTTGTCCCTGAAAACCTTACTACATTGATAAAGTGGGCATCCCATATTCCCCATCACCACCCAAGTCTAAATCCCCTAATAAATACAAAACAAACAAATCTGCTTGGGTTTCCTGACTTTGTGTGTTGCGGAAGTTGTGGTGTGCCTAGTTGTGCAGCGTGGGGGGATCTCATTCACCAGTGGCTCTTATGGGTGTAGCGCTACATAAGTGCTATAGCCCAATGTTGACATCAATACCCACCGGCTACAATTGGCAAATGTGATTTTTTTTGTGAATCATTTTGCTGTACTACCTCTGGCCTGCCATTTGTGACCACTTTAACCATTCTTTTTTTATTAATAAACCAAGGAGAGAATCACTGAACTGTGTTGGTGTAATCAGTTTCTGATTTAGTTATGGACGTCTTTGGTGTTTCAATGCTGCAAAACAGTGAAAAGTGATTTCCACATCAAGAGAATTTTTAAACTGAAATGAAAACTTTTTGAATCTATGAGAAAAGTACCCTATCCAATAAATACCATTCACGTGGGCTTAAAGTGCGCTATCTGTTCTAGTTGTTCAGTAGATGCTTTCAAACCCTTTTCAGGTTATGGAAGGAGGATAACAAAAGATTTATTTAACAACTTAATTAAAAAGAGCAGTAGTGTGCGGTTACTAAAAACAACCAATCAGAAATGAGCTTTCATTAGCCTGCTCAGTCTAACATGAACACAGATTACGTCTAACTAGTTGCCATGGATTACTGCATTGAAATGTCTTTGCACAAATATTTTCAGCCTATTTATATCCTTCCCCAACAGCATAGCTACAACTGCAAATCAGGTACACATACTGTAACATATAGGTACATGTATAGGCTACGACTTAGCACTTTGCCAGCAAAAAAGAATGACTGGAACCTGATACTATGTTATAAGCTCCCAAACGAATGAAACCATTCGCATAAATAATAGAATGGTGTTCTATCTGGTGCTGAATGTGTTGCTTTTATGATATAGTGCACATTAGGTTTCATAACTCAATGGTCATCTTAATGGCCTGCGTAAGATGAAATTATTCACTTGGCAGATCTAAAAATACTTCTCTATGCTTCTGTAATAAAATATTAATTGCATCCGGGAGTGGTTATAATTATGGATGACATACGCCATTAGCGTTCCACAAATTGTGTCCATTACACACTGCAGAATCTGCTGTTTGTTTTAATAACACATTTACTTTTTGCAATAAAAATATTTTTAATCGATGATGTGAACTCGATTGCACACAGGAAAGAATCAGGAAGCTGGCACACCTGTGTCACCTATCATGACATTACCAGGCGATATTCCATTTCCTCCATAACAGCGGCACTGGACTGTTTAGTGAAAATAGTGCAAGTCACTGATTTTATTTTTGAAGAATCAAGTCACTGATTTTTTTTTTTCTCTAGAATCAATAAATGTTGAAATTCAGCACAAAGTGTAGTAAGCAATATGTTAATCACTAATGTAAAAATTAAGTTTTCGCTCAATCATCTAAATTTGACTTAAAGTAGCACTAAGCCTCTTTATTTTTTACTAGGACACATCAGTATTATTATTAATTAATTCATTATTATTATTCATTTTGCAGAGTACAGTGATCAATTCCATCATGATTAGTTTTGATAAAATCCTACTTTGTTAACATTACCCTTGGTGCCAGTTTCCCAAACTTCCTGTCAGCAGGCACAAACTCATTTATAAAAAATAATAGCTTCAGTTCCATTCAGTACATTCATCAGAACTACATGTACCATCGTGCATAGTGCCAATGAACGTGCAAGGCTCCTCCTTGGAATTCTTTGCTGATGTCAGAACAGATTCATGTGCCCAGTAGTCCTTCCAAGGAGTGCCCACATAAGGGTGGCTCCATATGACTAAACAAGGGCAAGGAGTACCTTAAAAACCATAACACAGCTAAGAATATCCTGCTCAGTTCCATACTTTATTTATCATAAAGAACCTATTTATGCAGGAAGAAGGAGAAGGTAGACAAAAATATCATGGGAGCAAATGAGGACTCCTTCTCATTTGCCTCAATACTGTGCCAATATCATGGGTTGGGCATGAGGACTTCCATGCACAGCTTTCAGTGCCTCTGCTTCTGCCAGAATCCCAGGCTGTTCTGATCAAGCAATGCTTTAATAATTTCTGGTAGCAACAAAGCTTCATCTTCCCCCACACATACCAACTGGCCATTTGAAGCCATTTTCATATTGATGTGCCAATAAGAATGTCCCATTAAAGGAAATCTATAGTATGGTAACAGCAAACACTTTCCTTTTTTTAACATCAGCATTGTAATAACAATACAAACAATAGTTATTTATGACAATCCCATGTAAGTTTATTTGAAAAATCTCCTTTCATTTTGTGAGCTTTGCCTGTCTGTTATCCATTTCTTTCCACAACTTCCTGGTTTCCCTGTATGCTTTGCAGCTTCTCCTCTGCTGTTTACTTTCGATTTCTAAGGACTACATATCCCATGATATCTTGCTACCTGCAAGCTGTGTTTCCTGTACAGAATCCAGATCCTGAAACTCCTCCTCTTAGCACCTCTGTAGTTCAGAAGGCAGGCTCTGTGAAATGCGTGACACAACAGTACCTACCCACAGGACATACGTGTCACAGAATTCAAGGAAGTAAATGTTTGGGGGGTCTTCAAAAAGTCTATAAACTTCAAGAACATTCAGATTAAAAGGAGTAGACTAAGAATAATGGCAATCTGGAAATGAATATAGGATTCTAGATTTTGACCATGGATATGCTTGAAGTATGATTGTTGTGATTAGAGTCTATCCACATACTACTTACCTCCCCAACTTTTTGAGTTGGGAACGAGGGACACCTATAAGCAAAAGTATGTAGGCATAGGACAACCCCCGCCATGCCCCTTAAAGGAGAATTATACAAAAAAAAATATTAATTAAAATCGACAAGTGATTTTTTTTCCCCCACTGCTTATTCGTTTATATTGGCTTCTGGAATTTACAAATGCTGAAATTTAGAAATTGGAGGAGAGGTTTAGCACTTGGAAACACTTTTTGAAAGAAAAAAAGTGCATTTTATATACAACTATATAGGTCAGAATGCAGTTATAGATCAAAATGAGAGACAAATAAGGATGAAGGAGGGACAGTGGGACTTTGTTCCAAATCAGGGACAGTCCCTCGAAATCAGGGACAGTTGGGAGCTATAATACTATGTGCAGCAAAAAAAAACAAAAAAAGTTGTGCCCTTACAGTAAAACTTTTTTTTTTTTTAAGTGTTTAATATGTAAGATCACACAACACTATGGTTACTGAGTGGAAACAAACCAGCATACTGTGAGGGTACATACTTAAATGTAAAACCACAAATGACAGGGGAGTGGGGACCACACTGAAGCTCTGGTGACTCAAAATGGTGCAGGTGCCTCATACTTCCACATGCACACTTTCCTTTTAAAGATAATTATAGTTACCACAATGGTAGCTCCATCCCACTAACTTCCTATTGTTTTGACCGCATGATACCACAAACTTTCCTCTCTTTAGCCCAAGGCTTATTCATTGTAGTTCCAGACTGATATACATAGACTACCAAAGAGTGTACCAGCATGAACCCATTGGATGTGAAACCGCAAGGAAAACTTATTTACAACATGGCACTCCAGAGTGACAATTGTTACCTCTTGGCAATGATTACACATGATATAATCAGTACCAGTCTCGGGTTATATGAAAAGATCCAGTTGCATAGCCCTGGATGATAAAATAGGATATTTCTCCTTTTTCTTCTTGTAGCCACTGCAACTGAAGTTAAAATTAGGCCAAGTGGTCTTTTGCCATGGCTCCTCTTAGCCCACTTATATACCGTACATGAAACACTCCAAAATACACAGAATTACCACTGCTGGATGCCGGTCAGAAGCCAGCAGCATGCTGTATACTTTGCATTCTGTGATTTTCTGGTTTTCACTCACTAACATCCTGCCATCTTACAGCTTACCAACGTCCCTATAGGGCTGAGCCAGATGAACAAAGCAGGGGCTCCACATGAAAATCATGGAGAAAATATGTGAAATTCCAGCTGTGATTGTCTCTCACAAGTTTGTACATTGTGCGACAGGGTAATACACAGCTAAAGCCAGCTATACATGCAATAAAAAAAATACACAGCAGTTCAGGGATGCTATTTTTTATCTGATCATGGAATTTTTTAATTATGGGATCTTGAGGAATGTAATAAGGCAATATTTAAATAAGTATTATACAATCTAATAATAGCATAACACATTAAGAACCATAAAGGCTTATAATCACTTCCAATGTTAAATGATGATATAACTATAAGCATAGCCTACTTGCTTAATATTTATGCGTTTTATTCATATACTTCTGTGATGCACCAGTCCACTCGACCCCTTTGTCTGTAACATGGTGATCTGATAACCCCTGCTTTTGATGAAGAAAATATATTTTCAAACACACCTACTGCAACCTCTTTTCTAAAAATGGATGATATTTCATTCTGTGGTTGGCTTGGTAGGTACCACTCAGCTAAACAAAATTGGATTTATCAATTGATTTTTGTCAAGGAAGCCAGATGGAAAATTCTTGGCTCCTGTCAGATGCAAGCAATGCTGTGGGTGCTAGCTGTTGGAATACAATAATTGGCACTGCAGATTTGTCCATCCGCACTGTCTAGCATGGATGGGAGAATGGAATAATTTCTCTTGTTCAGGAATTTGTGTTTAAGAATCATACATACCTATGTAGATGCAGCATCGGTCCAATGCTGCAACGGTACCCCGTCGGCTCTAAACCCTTGTACACACGGTCGGACATTCCAACAATAAAATACATCAGATTTTTTCCGAAACTTGTGTTGCATACACACGGTCGGACAAAGTTGTCAGAAAATCTGATCGTACGTAACGCGATGACGTTATTTCGTTACGACGGGACTACGTTCAGGCTAGTAGCCAATAACTTTGGTCTAGGAATTTGATCTGAGCATGCGTGGCACTTTATCTGATCAGAATTCTCTACACACAATCGGACAAAGTCCGATCGGATCACGTTGTTGGAAAGTTTTATAGCCCAGCTCTAAAACTTTGTCCGATGGAACCCACACACAGTCGGATTATCCGACAACACGGTTCGATCGGACATTTTCCGTCGGAATGTTAGACCGTGTGTACAAGGGCTCAGATTGAGAACTGAGCGATCAAACATGGCCAGTCACCAGTTCTCTGCTCTGCCTCCTTCTTGCTCACTGGAGCGATGGGCTGTGGAGGGGGCAGGATTGACTGGCTCAGGCTTTCAGAGGCACGCTGAGGGACTAACCCAGGTGCCAGTCCAGGCATGTGGGCTGATCTTGACCTGAGCCTGGACCAGCTCTTTGACATCAGCTGACAGCAGGATTCAGACCACTGTCTGCTGAAAACAGTTCACTAGAGTGCAGAATGAACTGCACTCCTGTGATTCACAGGGGAAGTACAGCCAAAGAGCATTGGCTGTACTTCTCCTTTAGGAAAATAATTCAAAGATCTATGGAGTTCGAGGTCACCACATCCCAAAATAGTAGAAAGAACGAAACCCCCCATGGGTGGGTGGGACTTTAAAAGTGACCAAGAACAATACAAAAGTTCAGCTTACAACACAGACTTCAGGAAAAACACCTCCATTAACTTGTGGTACGGTACATAGGGGGCTATGTGCTGAAAATTACACTGAACTTAGGGAAAGTTAACTAAGTGAACTGCCTGCTTTAGTACAACTTTCAGATTTCAGTAGCCCCAGAGCTGTATAATAAGATAAGTCATGTGAACTCCAGGCAAGCAGATATACAAACAGTTAAAACGCTTATAAAGTGAACTAATTTACTTGCCAAATGATTTAAAATCCTGCTCAGCCAATCCTAATTTGCACACCATACAAAGAAGCAGGTGATAATCCTATTTTGTGGTTTAACTTTGCAGCATCCTGTGCCCCATCTTTACCTCTATCCCATTCAATGGACAATAAATCCATCATATTTGCCTAATGAACAGACAGATGATTCAGGAAGCATTAGACCAGAGAACAGTAGGGTCTTCTTCAGGATATGTAGTGTAGCAGAAATGTGTGACTCACAAAGAAGTGTGCAAACCACAAGTCTGACAACACTGTCAACATATGGAAAAATGTAATGAGGTACTAGAAATTCACCTTGGTTGTGGCCCTAGTTTGCATTTTTCAGCATTTTTTCAGGAACCACCCCATACATAGTAAAATAAACACTTTACCAGTGCAGAAAATACCAAAATACATTTAGAAGCCAAAAAGTGCATTGGTCTAGTCTGCTCCAAAACATGCCATAGATTCTGGCACGACATCACAAAAAACATTTGGGCTTATGCAATCATGTAGCACAAAGTGCAGAAATGATATGCAAGAAAAAGTACTTAGCATACCCAACCCACAGCAACCAACCATGATTAAATGTTTGTGGTCAGATAATCGAAAGATTAATTCAGACAGGTAAGCAGGAGTTATTGTGCTCCACATACTGTTCTTTGTCTTATTAAATATACCAGATAGTATAATTAATGACATCTGACAGCCTCATAATAATCTAGAAATGCCACTTCATTTACGATCAAGCGATTATCAAGCTTGATTATGTGACTGCAATGCTATGTATGGATAATTGCTTGTGTTTGTGCTACTGTGTGGCAGACCTGATAGGGCGCCATTGTCACAGTTAGGGATGCACCGATACAATTTTTTTCACAATGAATATGTGTACCAATACTTTTGTTTTTAATACTCGCCGATACCAATTACCGATACCTACCGCAACTGTTTTGTTTTCACTTCAGCGGTCAGTACAAAGCACTGAAAAGTTATTTACAAATTAAATACATTTTTTTTATATATATATATATATATATTGCACTTTTTCAATGTGAAATGTGTAAATATATGTTAATATATATGTGTAAGAATATTCACTAACAAAGCAAACAAAAAAAGTCATGCTCGAAATAAAAAAAGCAGGAAAATAATAATTAAATGGAGGAGAATAGAAAGTTAATTAAAGCTGATTAGAGTAAATTAAGAGTTAATAAGGGGTTAAACAGAGGAACATTTGTTTATCCCTTTGATCTGCAGCTGAAGAAATAGAAAGATACAAAACAAAACAATGTTTTTTTATTTTAGTGTTGTTAATAAACATTGCTGACTGCTCTTTTTTTTTTTTGACAGCTCCAATTCCCAAACTTCTTTAACACTTTAGCTGTCAACAGGGGAGAGCCACTGACAGCTCAAGGAACCGAGCCTGAAAGTATCGGTTTCAGATATTGTAGTGAATTTGCACGAGTACTGCCACCGATACCAATACCGATACTAGTATCGGTGCAACCCTAGTCACAGTATTAGAAATTGATCAAAGACACACAAATCCAACAATCAATCTACAGAGGAGACCATTTTTATATACCGTAGTATGATAAAATAGCCTTACACTTACAGCAGTGTGGGGGGGAGTATATATATATATATATATAAAAAAAAGAATTCATTCTGCCACTAGCTACCATTTTACAGTACAGTTACAATTTAATGTCTAACATTCAACAAGGATGAGTTATGACAGCAACTCACTAGAATATACAAGCAAAGCATTCTTTGATTGTCAGCTTTCTCAGATATGGTCTTCTGCTGTTCATCGCTATACAGTCCCATAGTTAGCTCTAGATGAGCTGCTACTACCGAAAAGCACACATCCTTTCCTCAAGTCTATTGATTGAAAATGAAAACTCGTGGCACGCTGCCTTAATGAATTATTCATGCTGTGAATAAATCAGGGGATGCCACTTAAGGAGAGCTCCTTTTAGTTCAGCGCATGGCCTCAAGAGAGATCAGCACTGCAGCTGAGCCTGGAGGATCTCATACTATATGCAGGGTGCACACGCTCAGCATCTAGGTGCTTACTGGTGCAGAAACACTATTCTTTATCATGTGTGAGCCTGTAGCATACATACTGCTTTGGCTGTGCACTAGGCATACTCTGATGGACATCACAGACGCTAATGCCTTTACATTGTAGTACAAAAAGCTTTGTCTTGTGACCTGTCTTTTGTTTATTACTTGACAGCTTTCTATCAGTCAATTTCCATTTTTTTCCTATAGCCAATACTGGATATGCATTTCTTAAAGGGATATTATTATTATTTAAGGTACTTATATAGCGCCGTCAATTTGCGCAGTGCTTTACATATACATTGTACATTCACATCAAGTTTAATGGCCACATTTTAATTCCACAAAAAGCAATACAATAAAAATGATCTTATATTATAAATAAAAATGATATTGCTAGGTAATCATGAATTTATTTATGAAAAAAATATATATAGATATTTATATCTATATATATTAGGGTTGCCACCTTATCCCTTAAAAACTGAACGCATATAAAATTACACAGGCTCTGTGGCTGATTAAGTGGTAATTAAACTCACTTGGTGCCTTACCTGCATTAAATTAGCCTCAGAACCTGTGTAATTCATATGTGTTCGGTTTTAAAGGGATTATATATATATATATATATATATATATATATATATATATATATATATATATATATATAAAAAACTGCTGTAAATTGTCTTTTCTTTTTTCTTAAATCCTGTAATGTTAGAGAAGTAACTATTGTAACTGGAGTCTGAAATGAATGCTATCTTTCTATAATAGAGGGAAATGAACAGTTTTTGGCTTTACCTTTATATTTACAATACCTATGATGGTTTATAACTCTTTTAGAAATTCTGCTACATGCTGATCATTGAACTCTTTTTTTTAGGAATAAAATGTGCCTATGTACTTTACCACCAACAGATAAGTAAAGCAAAACTAAATGCCTAAATACAGTTAAAATACTGTACATGTTCAATTTTTTACTCTCCAATGGATTTGTAATTCTATAAGTCAATCTTGTGATACAGTATTTCAACTATGTATTTAATGGCATGCCTAGAGTTAATAACATGGCTCTACATGCTTATGTCAGAATCTGGAAGACCCCTGTGTCTTAAACAAACCTTGTACTGGATCTGAAGCACATTTGGAATAAAACAAGTGTGTAATAACTGCATGCACTAGTCATTATATGTCCGCATTTACAGTGCTGCCATTTTAATATCAAGTTTGATAATATTAAACAGCAGAGTATATTTTGGACCATACACAGATTAGTTGAAATCTGGACCTAAAATTGCTTTCATAACTGACCCATGTATGGGCAACATATACAATGTTTTATGTTCTACTCTTATTATAACTTGCATGAAATGGAGTTATCCCTCCTGGGCTATATCATGGCACAACGTGGCCTAATTAGTGATTATAATTAGTCACCACAATTAAGATTTCAGATTCTTTCTTTTAAGTGTACTGGCTGAAAAGAGGCTGCAGAACTGTCTTAACTCTATTCCAAGAAATAATGCTAGTAAATATAAACTAGAAATATATATAAATTGCAGGAAGTGTAATGCACATTTCCGAATAACTACACAAGACATTTTATCATTAAAGACCCTGTAACATGTTGACTGTATTTCTGTCTCATAAAAAAATAATAATAACACATGTATGCTTACTATACAAGCCATTTCTAGTTTAATTCTAGTAAAATTAACTATTCTAACGTGTAGCCAGCTTTGATTTTCTATTTCAGAAATGCTAATTCTTCTTTCTTGCAGCCATGGCAACGCTGATATGGTAATAGTTACTAGACAGGATTACCCAATATTCGAATCCCTCTACTTCTGAAACTGGTCCACTGCTTTTCTTATGCCCCGTACACACGAGCGGACTTTTCGACATCCAAACTCCGACGGACTGAGTCCGGCGGACTATCCGATCGTGTGTGGGCTGCAACGGACTTTAGCAAAGCTAAAGTCTGACGGACTTTAGAAATGAAGCATGCTTTAAATTTTCCCGACGGAACTCCGCCGGACCCGGTCCCCTTTGAAAAATCCGCTCGTGTGTGTGCTACTCCGACGGACTAAAACCGACGCTAGGGCAGCTATTGGCTACTGTCTAGGAACTTCCTACGTCGAATCCAGTCGTACGTCATCACGTTCGACTCCGTCGGAGTTTGGTGTGATGGTGTGTGGTCAAGTCCGTTCGGTCGAAAAGTCCGCCAGAACTCCGTCGGAACTCCAGCGGAACTCCGGCGGAACTCCTTTGGAGGTCTGTCAGACTTAATTCCTCTCGTGTGTACGGGGCATTAGATGTCTTCACAAACCTTGAGGTCAATCTACAGACATTCCTAGCAATGTAAAACACTGTAGAGCATATTGTGTATATAATAAGCTGATACAGATCTAGTGGATGATCATGTGCTGCCTTTTCCTTACTGGATGGCCATCCTAAGATCCCTTTCACACTGGAGTATTTGCAGGCGCTATAGCATTAAAAATAGCGCCTGCAAACCGCCCTAAAACAGCTGCTCCATTCTCTCCAGTGTGAAAGCCCGGGGGCTTTCACACTGGAGCGGTGCGCTGGCAGCGCGTCAGAAAAAGTCCTGCCAGCAGCTTCTTTGGAGCAGTGAACTCACCGCTCCTCCACCGCTGCTCCCCATTGAAATCAATGGAGCAGCGCTGTGATACCCCTGGCAAAACGCAGCTCCGGTATTTTGCGAGTGGATTTAACCCCTTTTCAGCTGCTAGTGGAGGGTTAAAACCACCCAGCTAGTGGCCGAATAGCACCGCTAAAACGACGGTAAATCTGCACTATTTTGCTGGTTGCACAGTGTTAAAGGGGTCTAACTGTAATTAATAATAAAGCACCATCACTACCCCATCAAGTTGCTATTGTTTCTGTGTGGGCAAAATCTGGAGTATCCAAGTCCCAGCAATTTTCACTGTATTTGTAACACACCCAATATTACTTTTGCATTTTTTTTAAATAAAACTTATTAAACAAAAAATCTACTAAAAAAATGATTTTTTTTCCTTTAACTCATCCAAAGATGCAGCTTTAACAATTATCCCTTAAAGTGATACTAAAGTCTTGTCTTTTTTCTTTCAAAATAATAAGCGTCTCTATACATACTTGCTTTGTGAAAGTTTTACAGCCCCGATCCTCCTTTTCTCAGGTCTCCTGATACCACTCCTGGCCCCTCCCTCCTGTTAAGTGGCGGGAGAGTCCAGAAGCCCGAGCCGAGCTGCAGTTTTGTGTGTCCATTCAGACACGGAGCTGCAGCCTGGCCCGTCCCCTTTCTCTCCTCATTGGCCAATGACATCAAGGTGCGAATGAGGAGGGAAGTCGTGGGCAGCCAAGACACTCCTACAACATCGATGGATCTAGATGGGGCTCAGGTAAGTATTAGAGGGTATTATATTATATTATAGAAGTATTATAGAGCTGCACACAGAAGGTTTTTTATCCTAATGCATAGAATACATTAAGATAAAAAAAACTTCTGCCTTTACAACCCCTTTGAACTTTATCCATCCTTTTAAAATGAACCCTTAACACCTAAGAAGTGACCACTTAACCACTTGCCGACCGCCGCACGCCGCTGTACGTCCTATTTTTGAAGAGGGATATCTCGGTAACGGCAGCAGCTGCTGCCACAACCGAGATATCCATCTCTTCAGGCGGCGGTCGGCTGTACGATAACGGTGGTCTCCGCGGCGGATTCGCTGCGAGATCACCGCTATCGGCGGCGGGAGAGGTGCCACCCCCCCTCCCGCCGCCCTCCCGCACCTTCCGCCGCTTACCGGAGCCGTCGGTAGCGGCGGAGGCGATCGGGTCCTTCCATCTGCTGGGCATAGAGACAAGTGAGGCTAAGATGGCCCCCACTCGTCTCTATACCATAGGAGGGCGGAAGCGACGTCAAAACGTCACTTCCGCCCATACCTCTTAAAGGTATATATTTTTTTTAAATGTCAGATTTTCTTTTTTTTTTTTTTTTTTTTTTTGCATTTTAGCCCAAATATGAGATCTGAGGACTTTTTGACCCCAGATCTCATATTTAAGAGGACCTGTCATGCTTTTTTCTATTACAAGGGATGTTTACATTCCTTGTAATAGGAATAAAAGTGATCCATTTTATTTATTTTTTTAAAACAGTGTAAAAATAAATAAAATCATTTAAAATAAATAAGAAAAAAATATTTTTTTTTTTAAAAACACCCCGTTATGACGAGCTTGCGCACAGAAGCGAGCGCATACATGAGTAGCGCCCGCATATGAAAACGGTGGTCAAACCACACATGTGAGGTATCGCCGCGATCGGTAGAGCGAGAGCAATAATTCTAGCCCTAGACCTCCTCTGTATCGCAAAAAATGCAACCTGTAGAATTTTTTAAATGTCGCTTATCGAGATTTTTGAGGCTAAAAGTTTGACGCCATTCCACGAGCGGGCGCAATTTTGAAGCGTGACATGTTGGGTATCAATTTACTCGGCATACCATTATCTTTCACAGTATAAAAAAAATTGGGCTAATTTTACTGTTGTCTTATTTTTTTATTCAAAAAAGTGAATTTTTTCCAAAAAAAGTGCGCTTGTAAGACCGCTGCGCAAATACGGTGTGAAAAAAAGTATTTCAATGACCGCCATTTTATTCTCTAGGGTGTTAGAAAAAAAACAATATAAAATGTTTGGGGGTTCTAAGTAATTTTCTAGCAAAAAAAACTGTTTTAAACATGGAAACACCAAGTCTGAAAAAGAGGCCTGGTCCTTAAGTGGTTAAAGTGGTTCTAAAGGCTGAATGTTTTTTTTTTGTTTATTTTTTTTACCTTAATGTATTTTATGCATTAAGGTAAAAAACCTTCTGCAAGCAGCTCCCCCCCCCCCCCCCCAATACTTACCTGAGCCTGATCTTGATCTACCGATGTGCACGGGATCAGAGGCTCATTTGACTACCTCTCTCGGAACTGTTTACCCCTGCTGCTGTCAATCATGGTCAGTGAGGAGTGAGCAAGCCAAGCCATACTCTGTGTGTCTTATGGACACACAAAACTGGCTCAGGAGCGAACATGCACCTTATCCCATGCCAATTAATACTGCGTTCTTGGTAAAAAAATAAAATATATTGCACCTTACCAGTCCAGTGATGTTTTTATGCAACTAATCCTGCAAATAACACTTGCTGTCCCTGGGTCCCAACGCTCTCCACTGTATCATAGAGGAAGCCATTGTTTCAACCCAGGCTATTCTATAACTAAATTATGTCTTTTATTCATCGCGATTACACAGAGAATTGGGAAATTGGTGGTTTACTGAGAAAGGTCATTATTTTTGTCTGCAGTTCAGCTCACATGAACACTGAAATTTTGGGCAAAACCGACAGCTGTTTTCTCTACTTGCTGAAAATGTTCCCATCCTAAAGATTAAAACTATTGCACCCATGGCATCCAAGGACTGGTAAGCTGCAATGTATTACAATTATTCTTTAAGGCCTCATGCACAAAGGATGTAAAGAATGCCAGTTTTACATAGTGTGTTTAGAGGCTAAACAAAAGTCAATGTGGTCATTCACATATAAGCATTTAAAGGTGTATTAGAAGATATGTGTTTAGAGGCTGAAGAGGGGCATCTGGGCAAAAAAAAAAAACACAGAAAAAGCGTAAATGTGCCAAAGCGCTAAGTGCTTTTAGCGCTTGCATGTTCATTTAATCCAATGGCCAACAGAATGAATGAACGCCCATACATTTAATGCGTCTAAATACATTTACAAAATGTGGCTTTAGGCATATATTTTTAAGCTGCTTTTTCCTCCCCTAGAGCAAAGGCCTCCAAGGAAGGAAAAAAACGTCCCAAGTCCATGATGCCTAAAGCTGGTCATACATTAAGCAAGTTTCTTTCCATCAAACACCAGGTGAAGGAAAGAAAATTACTTAAATCCCCCATGAACAAAGTCAGTGCTGATGAGGGAATCCCTCCCGCTGCGCAATTGTATTCTTACAGCAGGAGGTTCCCCCTACTATCGCACAAAAAAATAAAACCCGAAAGGCTGGTTGTACTGAAGTTGATTGATAGATTGACTTCAGTACAACCTGCCTGCCCACAGATGGATCAAGATTTGCACATTTCCTGCTGAACTGGTCAAATGTTGATCTGCTTATGGCTTAAGACACTGAAAACTCCTGCTCTGCTGTATGGAATTGTTAGGTTAACTGATAAGCTTTGAATAAACACACAGAAGATTCTTATTACTATATTCCAGTCCAAAGTGTTAATTTTTTGGCAAAATTTTCAGCATCTAGATAATTGTTCTATAATTGTAACGTTTTCTTCCCTTCCAGTTTACCATATGCCGAATTACAATACCCCTCTTTTCTGCCATTGTATTAATGTAACTTGTGATACACTTAAACCTATTTAGAGTTTTTACTGGATTGTGGTTAACACAGAAGCAGACATGTGATTCCATAATCTCTTATTCTATACTCACGAGACTGAAACACATAGTGAGAACTGGTCTGAGCAAGACCCTGCAAGACACTAGAAAATCTTATACTAAATTTATTATGGAATTTGGAAATTTTTAAAGGTGCTCAGTTGCCACTTAGTAAATACAAGAATCTGAATAATTTGAAGGCTGATTTACTAAAAGAGTTACGAATGCAGCACAATAAACAACACAACACAATTGTGCAGTTTCAGTGCAATTATCCAATCATGGGAAAAACTTATTTTACTTATTTCATCTGGACATGACTGGATAAATTGGAAAAATATTTACATAATCTATGGAACTTCTCTAGTGAATCAGCACACAAGTCCTAAATTATTATAACTGGTCAGAGTTACAAAAGAATAAAGCCTCATACACACGATCCAATTGTTGGCAGGAGATTGTCTCTTGGCAGATTTTTGTCCTAAAATCTGACCGTTAGTATGCTCCTTTTGACGATTGTTGTCCAACTTTCTGCCAATGGATGTTGGGTGACATGCTAGTAAATTTTTGGCGGACAATGGTTGGTTGTCAGATTTTCTGATGGTCTGTACACAATTCCGTCACCCTAAAGTTTATAGGTACAAACACGCATGCTCTGAATTAATGCTAACCAAAAAAGAAATTAGCAGAAGGGGCCCCAAAGGGTGGCGTGCAAGAGCTGAAATTCCACGTAGTACACCACTACGTTTGTGTTTGTTGCACGGAAATTGTGTACCGTTAGTATGCAAGACAAGATCCAGGCACGTGCCCTTAAGACAAAAATCTGACGCTCGGTTGGCCAACAATTGGATTGTGTGTACAAGGCTTTAGGGCTCATTTGGGTGGGCAATCTGGTGTGGCTGCAAATGATAATGAGTTATTCTGGCCAATGACCATGCACACAATGTGCGCATGGCCATTGGCCAGCAACCTGTACAAAGCAATGGCAGGCACTACTGCTGTTTGCATCTAACCACTTATCTGAGCAGTTACAGTTATTTAATACAGGTTCTTATATAGCATTTTCAAGTTATGCAGCACTTTACACATTTATATTGTACATTCACATCAGCCCCTGCTCTCAATCTCAAGGAGCTTACAATCTAAGGTCCCTAACTCACATTCATACATACACACATATTACAGCCAATTTTAAAGGAGCTAATGAACTTATCAGCATGTCTTTGGAGTGTGGGAGGAAACCGGAGTACCAGGAGGAAACTCACGCAGGCACAGGGAGAACATGCAAACTCCAGGCAGATAATGTCCTGGTTGGGATTTGAACAACAACTGTGATTACAGACTCTGGCTGGCCCTGGACAGAGACAGTTTGCAATCAGGGATGGCCTTTCTGGTCGCACAAAAACTGGATGCAGTTAATTAACAGTTTTTATGCTACCCTTGCTCAGTTTCTACAGTTAGAAAGAAAAGTTGAATCTGCCTCTTCCGTAATATTTTCATTTAGAATGGCGGGTAAAGATGTTGTGATGTTAAAAAATAGGACTATCCATTTCCAGCCTCCATTCTTCATTTATTGTTCCACATATTTATGACTATTGTAGGCATGGCTAGTAAGACCTAACTGTAAGGAAGCTTGTATATGTACAGTAAGTACAGCAAACGGTTACGAAGAATGTGCAAAGGCTACAGCCAGCTTTTAGGATTTAAAATGTAAAACTCCATTGAGCTTTAGTTTTTGATATTAAACATTTAAAATGGGAATTTAAAAAACATAGTTATTGTTTTTGACCAGTTTTTTTTAAAGAATAAAGTTTTATTGATCACTCACATGAGTAGCACATATAGTGCTTTTAACCCCCCTGGCGGTATTCCCGAGTCTGGCTCGGGGTGGAATTTTCATACCATTAGCGGTAACCCCGAGCCAGACTCGGGACTGCATCGCTGGATCCAGGAGGAGGTTTACTTACCTTCTCCCTCGGAACCAGCGTTGTCTCCCTGCTGTACGAGTGAGCCGTGTCTCGCTCAATCTATCACGGAGCCGATCTCCGTTCCCTGCGAGCGTTGCGACGCACTGGGATGAAGATCGGCGCCAAATTTAAAAAGTGAAACAAACAGTAAACATACAGTATAATGTAATCTTACAGATTACATTGCTGTATGTAAATATTTCACATCCCCTTTGTCCCTAGTGGTCTGCCCAGTGTCCTGCATGCAGTTTTATATAATAAAAACATTTTTTTATGCCTGGAAACTGGAGATTGTCCATAGCAACCAAAACTGTCCTTTTACATCAAAAATGGTTTTAGACCAGCTAGAAAACAGCGATAATAAATTAGAATCGCTCGCAGAATTGAGCGATAGCGATTTGTGGGGAGATCCGTCATCAAATACTGAAAAGTAATGACAGTGACAATTCTGCAACTGAGCAAATTTCAGTGTTTTTGATTTGATTACATTATTGAATAATTGTTACTATTGTTATATTATTATTTGGTACAATTATTTATGATTATTTATTATATTATAATTTATGATTTAATTTTTCAAACTTTATTATACCCGGGATGTCTGCTAGACTCTGGTTTGGACAAATTTAAGAGAGTTATTCCTAAAAATTGCAGGACTACAATATAAAACGCCAAATTTTCATGCAAAATAATGGTACCGCTTTTAGCACCTAAAATCCGAAATAATCGTACCGCCAGGGAGGTTAAAAAGTATTCACACCCCCTGAGATTTTCCACATTTTGTCATGTTACAACCAAAAATATCAATATATTTTACCTACACAGTTTTGAAAACCAATTATCATTTTCCTTCCACTTCACTTTATGTGCCACTTTGTGTTGGTCTATCACATAAAATCCAATAAAATACATTTACATTTTTGGTTGTAAGGATAAACATGAACACATAATGTGGACCCGGTTAGTAAAATGTGCTTAGTGTCTGAAATATTTAGTGGCCAGCCAAATATAACTGCCACGTTTAATGACTAAAGTAGTACAGGATCATATATACTGTATTTATTTTTATATTTACTGCTATCAATGATAAGTCAATTTAGTTCCCTCTCCAAATTCCTTGCAAAGTTAGAGAGGACTCCTAAAGAATAGAAAGATGATCATAGTGTAGACTAGTTCTAATTACCCTTCATTTAAAGATCGTTTCACTTCAGTATCTACCACCATGACAGATCCTACCAAATAATTATTAGTCTGGATGCACTCTGTACATGGAGAGCCTGGTCAGTAGTCTACTACTCCACAGCCACTGAAGTCAAGGTCTGTAATGAAAGCATTGGCAGATGGAAGGTTTGCTTTTAAGTATCCAGTATACTATATTATTGGCTTGCCTAAAACAACAATCCTCAGATTTAAGCACTGCCTATACAGTCAGTCCTCACGAAAACCAATATATAAAATATAAAATTGTTATCATACAACTATTGGTAGACCAAAAGTCTGCAGTTAAAAATGAGTTATTGGAAGCAGGGCCTTTGTCTTGCATGCTGTAACAGAATAGTCTGCTCTATAGGCAATTGTAAGGGGGCATTTGGCTTTAAACATAAAAATATATAAAAAGTATAAAAAAAAGTTATTGTTCACATCATGGTTTTACAAAATCCATCAAAAAAATATTTCTGTCTTTTTCCAAATGCCACCAATTATGTATAATTTGAATCAGTGCAGATCAGTGTACACTGTTAAAAAGTTAGCACAATCCAGCATGACTAGTAATGCCAAAGCAGTTTTTCAGTAGAAAAAAAGTACGTCACAGATTGATAGACTGATTCAAAAATAGCGGTTATTGTTAAAAGGTACACAGCTATTAGCAGGATTTTACCTATATACGGTATACATTATTTTAACCATATATACTGTACATACCAGCAAGGCTATCCAAATGTTTGGAGTTTACCATAAGAGCATAAAATTATTTTGTTCCTTTCTGTAGCCCATGTTGTTCTCAGAGCCATACCATGTGGTTATTGATGTTTTCCAGCATTTTCTCAGTAAGGGTAATTCTAATTATAACATGTATTTAATCTATGACTTTGTGCTTAGCCTGCAATAAAACAAGTGAATTTTCTTCAACAATGGATTTATGAATTTAAGAAAATACTGGAGTGTATAAACACATTAGAATAGCCAAAAATGTACACATAAAATCAATTACCACCGATTTAAATACTGCTTATGACAATTGGCTAAGTGAAAAAAGGAGAGTGGAAGGTGTGTTATATAATGCATGAATCAAAGTGATATGATTTATTCATAAACAAAGTAGATGTGCACAAAGAAATGACTACGAATTCAATAAAATTGGGTTAAAAGATATTCATAAAAAATGTATTATTCATTATGCCCATACAAGGGCAATTGCTCAAGGTAGACTAACGCGTTTTGAGGTTTTCCCTCTTCATACCCTTGAAGAGAACAAGAAAGTCACTTAACTTCCTTCAGACCACCCCTGGTCAGTCTAGGCAGCAGGACACGCACGATCCTTCTATACTACTTACCATTCGGAATGACTACTATTTTACACTAATACTGCCTGCATGAGCGCAGGAGAAATACTTTTTCTGTTTATATCATGACAATTGGCCCATGTGCAGTTTAACTGGAATATCATAGAAAAAAATCAATTTATTGTATGTACTGCATTCATGTGGTGTCTCTAATTCATGTTGGATGGCTGCAGGGGAAAAGGTATACTTTTTACAAACCATCATTTTTAGTATAAGATTAGGCCAGCTATGGCCAAAGTTAGCACAAGTATCTTCTTAGGAGTTACCATGTTCACTCCTTGTTCAGTTTGGGAATTAATGCACCTAAATTTCCACTCTGCAAAAATGTTGGGTTATTATCATAAGCTTTACGAAGTACAGAATGTAAATTAGTAGGTTTTGTCAGGACTCCAAGCAAATGGATAGTCACCTGCCTTCAGCATAAGCTCCAAACTGTTGAGGGTGTCCAGGTGCTTGACCTATGAGTAGATGCTAATCAATCAGAAAAGTCACTTGAGCTTACTAAGTGTCAGAAAATCAGCAGATTAGATATAAGCGACCTACCAATGACAGATACATAGGGGTTGATTTACTAAACTCTGCTGACTTCCATCATCCAATCATGTGCAAGCAAAAATGCTGTTTTTTTTCTCTTGCATGTATCATTTTCTAAACTCTGGAGCAACAGTATATCTGCCTTTAGTAAATCAACCACATACTGTGTATGGCGAGCCATTGCAAAAGAACAACACTTTTTTTACTTGTTTTTTTTCTGAGAAACGCTTATATACGGTAGATGGACAGATATAAAACAGGGTTAGAAATTGAAAGAAGGACAGCTTCAATACTCTCCCATTGCAATGATATTGACTGGTCTATCACACCGTGGCGAGAGAAGTAAAGCGGCGCTATTTTTAGCACCGCTTTACCGTCGTTTTAGCGATGCTATTCAGCCGCTAGCGGGGTGGTTTTAACCCCCTGCTAGTGGCCGAAAAGGGGTTAAATCTGCCCACAAAATGCCGCCGGTATCGCAGCTCTGCCCCATTGATTTCAATGGGGAGCAGCAGTGGAGGAGCTCCAAAGCTGCTGGCAGGACTTTTTCTGACGCCCTGCCAGCACACCGCTCCAGTGTGAAAGCCCTGAGGGCTTTCACATGGCAGTGCAAGGAGCAGCTGTTTTAGGGCGTTTTGCTGGTGCTATTTTTAACGCTATATGCAAAACGTCCTCAGTGTGTAAGGAGTCTTAGAACTACCAAAACCAACTTTACTTAAGGAAATCTGTAATGTGAACAAAGGGGCAGCCATTTCTCCTCTCCTTCTAAATAAACTAGTTGCCTGGTTGTCTTTGGTTCCAACATTTTCTGAATTGCTAATCTCAAACAAGCATGCAGATTAGGAATTTAGCATGACGTCAAAACTTCTGATCTGCATACTTTGGAGTCAAGGCAGGCAGCCTGCTTACTTTGCAAGGGACATTTCTCTCAGCTTAGTAAATGTGTTCATTATTCACTTTGCAAAGAATCATATGCAAGAAAAAAAATTTCCTTGCAAAGTGAACAGCCTATTTGCCTTGGAAATGATTGAAGCAACTGGATCAGCACAACAGCCAGGCAACTAGCACATTCAGAAGTATTGGTCAGCAAAGGCAGGTCACATAATCTCCCAATATTGGTTACATCCATTCCTCTCCTCTTTCCTCTTCCCAGTGCATCCCTTTTCCCAAGGAGCACTCGGTTTTTCATCCTGGTTATGCTTATACAATGCCCATGAAAGTAGGAGGCAGGTAGAGGACATGGGCTGAGAAAGGAACTTCATCCAATGCTAATATTTAAAGCGTAACTCCACTTTTGTTGAGAAAAAAACATCATTCCCCCCCTGGCTGTTCTATGTACATTGCAAGGATTTTAACAAACTTTGTTGCAGAGTCCTGTGTGTTTTTCTGTGTCCATGTGGGAAAGTGAGTCGAATGGGAGTGGTTTCATAATTATCAATCAGCTGCTGTATCTGCAGGGCACTAATGAGGAAAGCTACTGGGCCTGCATCTTTTTAAGTGGGGTACACACTATAAGAAAATTAGGCGAATGTTCCGATTTACTTGATTTTTCACAGCAAATCGGAACTGATCAGCGAAAATTCATATGAAAATTCTCATGACAATTCTCGTACGAAAAAGGCTTTTTTTTGTTGTTGTTTATTGTTTCTGATCATGCACAGTCTCTCTTTTCTGACTTTTCTAGTATGAAAATCGTACGAAAATGGTACAGTTCCCATACGAGAAAAAATTTGGAGTTTTTTTTGGAATCGTTTGTCCCCTCGGGAATTTTCGGACGAAATTATGATATTGGCTGTGAAAAGTTGTGTACACACTATACGAAAATAGTATGAAAATTCTTTGAACGGAAATGTTCGCCCCATTTTCTAATATTGTGTATGAGCCTTTAGACTTGATTTCTAATGCTGGCCATACACTATACAAAAAATCGGGCGAACCCAATTTCGAAAAGCTAATGTTCGGCCGCAAGCACAAGTGATGCTGCCATCATGTGATGACCAATAAATCGTTCAGTGGACATAAATAAATTAACTTTATGTTAGTTTTTTTACATATACCTAGTGCAGACAGTTCGGACGGGAAACACATTAACCTTTCAATTTATCGTTCGTTCGGCAGAAAATTTCCAAACTTGTCCTTCGTTTTTTCAACTCAAAAACATCCAAACGATTATCGATTTTGTGCCCATTAACTGACCTAAAAAATGAACGGTCTAATGGCCGAATATCGGCCGATTTTTCGCATAGTGTATGGCCAACATTATTGGAAGTATCTAACCAAAAATGACATATTTGTTGCAGGGGATGCCTGAAATCTGACTTGTATCCTAGTGCCAACTTCTGGGAAAATTGTCGAGCCAAACACGCAAGCATGAAATTATATTTCTGGGAGGTGTTCTGTGTACAGAACACCTCCAGGAAGCCATATTGCACTGCATTTTCAGATAAGTACATCAGCTGCAGATTGAAAAGGAAAGGTCATTTTTAATAACATTTAATTGCAATATGACTTGTGTCGCAATTGTGTACACTATATTATTTTTTCGCTAATTTTTTTCCACACGGAAGAGGAGTTACCCTTTAAAGATGAACTCCTGGTAAAATATTCCTACCTTTCGAAAGACCAGAGTTAGGGACCACACAGCACAAATGGGTCCTGACCAGGCAGTGTGGTGTTCACATATACCTGTCAACATATGCAACCAAAACCTCTATTTTAAAGTAAATTGTTGAAACTGTGAAGATTTCTTTTTTTTTTTGCCGACTAGCTGGGAAATTGCATTGTTTTGCATTATTCTCCCCTTACCTCATTGCTGCAATGACTGTCTATTAAAAGGAATTCCAGACAGAACGTGTCTGGATGAGAAAGATCAATAAAAAATTGTTCAATGTGGGAAGTAATTCTTTTTTTTTTGACCGAGTCTATACTTTATAACAAGATCTTTCTAGAGATGATGCTAAAAGATTGAAAGGTTCAGGTCAAACGCATACATAGGTGACATAGCTAATCTGCTGCTCTGGCTGCAGTCACTGAACAGACATATCTGGAATTAAGTTTCTGCTATGAGGTAAGAAAGAAAAGGGTCTTTGGAACCTGAGCCAGGAAGTGATTTACTTTACCAGACCCTGGGGCTTGGGAGGGAAATAGTGCAATAAAAGAAAAAAAAAACATATTAGATGTCTCAAAGGCTATAGATTCATACGTGATCTTTTTTTTTCCCCCTGTAAAATATCCACAAGAGGAGGCTTTAATTACAACCTGCAACAAGAACAAGGGGACCTTAAACATGCCCTCCCAGAAGACACTGTAGCAAGCTGGGACCATACAAATAAATCTGTTTGAGATAGAATAGGTATTCTACAATAGTACCAGGATCCTGGCTTTCCAACCACCATCTTACCTATCAGCAGTGAGATCTATGCCACTTTATTAGAGAAATGAATAGATATCTTTAAATTTTTGTGATTATTGTCCTCTTTTGAGGTTGGCTTTATACTTGAATGACTTGCGTTTTTAGACATCGTCCAAGATTTCTGTTGCTGTTTTGATATGCCATCGCTTTTCATGACTTTAAAATGGGCTCCATCTCTCACTGTACAACAATTGCAGAATACGGCAAAATAATGGTCACGTGTGTAGCACAATATGCAAGGCACCATACTACCCACTGTGAAGGACATCAGTTCTGTTTATATATTTAATGAGTAGATCCATAAATCCCTGCAATGGGAGCATGTGTCAGGCTGTCAGTAAGCTAGCAGAGACTGAGCTTCCTAGGTAGAGGCAGTAGCAGGCAGATCGAAGAGACAAGCAAACCTTCAGGCAATGAGTCCTCAGACAGCCCAACAGACATCGGTAAAGCATGCTGACACAGGAGATCTGGACAGCCAGGCAGCAGACCAATGCACCTAAGACATCACACATATATCAAGAAGAACAGGCTATATGATATAAGAGCTGGCTACAAATGTATTCATAATTCACAATAGAGCACAGTGGAGACTAGATATTCAATACAGACAGGATACTTTTTTTTGTGAGTTGTTGAACTACTAAAGCATTGGTTGCAGGTCCAGCTTTTTTTCCAAGGCTGGCCATAGATGCCTTGCTTCTGACTGATGGTAAAAAAAAATAAACAGACACCCCCATCCACACAAGTGAGGTGGATGGAGGAATCCTCTCACTGTGCCATTGTATTCTGAGAGCAGGATTCCTCCGCTGTCAGAGGGCACGATCAGCGACTGCAGACAATAGGTATCAGCAGGAAGGACCATAGGCAGATTCTATAAGCGGTTCTATAGGCAGAAGGTTTTTAAATGTAATATATTCTCTGCATTAAATGAAAAAGTAAAAAAAACAGGCAGTGGGGCTCTGGATCGAGCCTGCAGGTGTACGGCTTCCTATGGTGGCACACCGAGAAGAGGAGGAGCAAGGAACACCAGTGAGGGACCCAAGCAGAGGAGGATCAGGACTGCTCTGTGCAAAACCACTGCACCGAGCAGGAAAGTATAATATGTTTTTTTTTTGTTTTTTTTAAAGTGTACTCTTTACAGTTATTTAATCTTGCTTGGCTGGGCTTCTCCTATGGGTCACAGGAGTGCAATCCATTTCGCACTCCTGCGACCCATTTTCAGCAGAGAGCAGACAGAAGTCTGCTCTCTGCTGACGTCACAGAATTCAGTCCAGGTACCGCATTATCATGTCAATAAAGTCTGGACCCACCAAATACCTGGACTGATACCCCTCTCAGCCTCTCAGCAAGCCACTGAGATGGCTGCTCCCCGCTCCTCCACAGCTCAGCGCTCCAGTGAGCACCTGGGGGGGGCAGAGCTGAGAGCCTTTTCTTCAAATAGAGATTTATTTTGGTGGTAATCACTTCTAGGTTTTTATATAATGAAATAATGAAAGTTTTTAAAAAAAGTTTTAGTTTATGTCAGTAACTTTTGAAAATAAGTAATTTTTCTCCTTCACTAATGGGTGCTGATGAGGCGGCACTGATGGGCACTGATGAGGGGGCACTTATGGGCACTGATGAGGGGGCACTTATGGGCACTGATGAGGGGACACTGATGAGGAGAGATGACTATGCTGCACTTATGGGCACTGATGAGCACTGATGGGTGGCACTGGTGGGCACCGATGGGTGGCACTGGTGGGCACCGATGGGTGGCACTGGTGGGCACCGATGGGTGGCACTGGTGGGCACCGATAGGTGGCACTGGTGGGCACAGATAGGTGGCACTCGTGGGCACAGATAGGTGGCACTGGTGGGCACAGATAGGCGGCACAGATGGTCATTGATGGATGGCATTGATGGGCAGCAGAGATAGCCAGCACTGACTGGCATCACTAATGGCCACTGTTTGCTGGCAATTGTGGGCACTCATTGCTGGCAGTGGTGGGCACTCATTGCTGGCAGTGGTGGGCACTCATTGCTGGCACTAAATTGCAATCAGGGCACTGATGATCAGTGCCCTGATTACCTCCCTAGATGTCCCCCTGTGAGGAGACTCGGTCAGTGTGAGGCGAGGCGCGCCGATTACCGGCATCTCTGTGTTTACATGTGACCAGCTGTGATTGGACACAGCCGATCACATGGTTAAAGAGCAGCGGCTCTTTACAGGGAGGGCAAGCACGCGAGAGTGGTCATTCTGGGAAGCCATCATATGGCGTCCAATCAGAACGAGAGCTGCACTCCCAGCAGTCATTTGGCAGTGGGTGGGCGGCAGGTGGTTAAGATCAAAGGGATGAACTTCAGTCTGTAAATGAGGTCAGTTTAACCACTTAAAGACTAAACCTTATCATGACACTTGACACTTACAAGTTAAAATCTGTATTTTTTGCTAGAAAATAACTTAGAACTCCCAAACATTATATATATATATTCATATTTTTAGCAGAGACCCTAGAGAATAAAATGGTGGTTGTTGCACTGTTATGTCACACTGTATTTGTGCAGCGGTCTTTCAAATACAATTTAAAAATAAATACACTTTAATGAATTAAAAAAAAAAGACTAAACAGCAAAGTTAGCCCAATTTGTTTGTATAATGTGAAAGATGATGTTACGCCACGAGAATTGTGATCTTTATTCCAAGCAAAAAAATGGTGATTATCATTTTAGCCAAAATCGCGCAACTCTATTAAACACATGATATAATAAGGAGCTGGGATAAACTTCATTCAAGGATCATATTTGTTATTGTTATCTGAAACCTCAAAACCAATCATTCCATTGCTCAGACAAAAAAATATCCACAAGGGGAGGCTAAAACTTGAAAAGATGCCCATAAAGCAAAAAAGATGAACTTCCCTATTTAGGTGCTTATCCAAAACCCTGCAGGTGGTTCTGAGTACTAAAAAAGCTATACAGGTATACCCCACTTTTAAGTACACAATGGGGTTTATTTACTAAAGCTGGAAAGTGCAAAATCAGGCTCCCTTCTGCATAGAAACCAATGAGCTTCCAGGTTTTATCACCAAAGCTTAATTGAACAAGCTGGGGTTAGAAGCTCATTGGTTTCTATGCAGAAGTGAGCCTGATTTTGCACTTTCCAGCTTTAGTAAATAAACCCCATTGTGTACTTAAAAGTGGGGTATGCCTGTATCCTGCAGTGGGGCATTCATATTGTATTTATAAAGAGGTTCATGAAGGAGATGAATGAAAAACCACTGCCATTACATTCGGCCTACAGAAAAATAACCGCTAATACTTCTATATAGATTCCAGTCAGCTCAGCTGATGTTTCATAACAACATTTTTATCTTTTTTATCTTTACACAGAAGCTTCATTCACACAAAAGTATGTGGATTTCTATCTATAAAGGGGTCACGGTATTTCCCTGGCATTTAGTCCTACTACATACATATTCCTCCTGACCCATTTACACTCTATTAAGTTTGCAATATTTTATGCTCAAATTATGTTTGCAGACCAGGAAGGGAGTTTGGACAAATAAAGGATAACTGCTAAAATAAAATGCTTTTTACATGAACTTTAACTCGTATTAATTATGTTGACGACTTGTTTCAAAAAGTGTCAGCTCCCAGTTGAATTCCAGCTGTGAGTAGTAAGCGCCGACAGACATAAATAACATCATTAAAGATAAGCATTTGTGAACTATCAGTCACCTAAAACAAATTTCCATTTCTAGCTTTAACACTAGCAAAAATAAAATTCCTCATTACAGGGACTCAGCCATACATTTAGTGAGTACAAAGCACAAATACACATCATCTGCCTATACAGGAGCATGAAACCGTAGGCATGTATACATAACGGCATACTGTAATGCGATTCACATAGCAACCAGAAAAATAAGAAACATGCGGACATACATTTCAGTTTAAACAGCTGCAAATATTTGAAAAGATTGTTTTTATTAAAAAATGTTGCTCATTTTTTGCTACACATTTTTCTTCTTACTATACAATGTGACAGTCACAAGGCATACTGTCTAGTATATGCTTAAAAAAACTGTAAAATTTACATGGTATATTTAGACTTTGGTTAAGGGTAATGAAATATGCAATAAAAACTCTGCATTTTAACTGTGAACAGACTATATTGTACTTTCTGAAAGAGTTTTACTTTTTAATGTATCTGCACTCTTTATAAGTATAATGTGAACAATCTGGAATTCATATGCCATTGTAAAGCAGTAAAAAAAAAAAATATGACATATATTGCAGCTTACCAATACTTAGATGAGGTGGCTACATTCATTTAAAAAAAAAAAAATGTCATGCTTTATTTTCACCATGTAATCTTACAAATAACACACTTCCAATCGCTATGCTCCCCAACTTCACTGTATCTATGGAGGGAACCATGTCACATAGACTGGACTTCCAACTTATAGGGGTTGGACAAAAATACGGAAACAATACATGATTTGCAGTTGTGAAAGTGATGACATGTTTTGCGTTGAAAGCGGTAGTGATGTAACATTTTTTTGCTTCTGCTGTGTGATGAGACACCGAGCTAACAGGTGAGAAGCCTCACTTTCGCCATTCACTACATGAGCTGCTAGTAATACAGAGTCACGTCAAAGCTTACTGAGCTCCAAAAGAGGGCAAATTGTTGGTGTCTGTTTAGCCGGGGCTTCGGTGACTGAAGTTGCCAATTTGCGGTATCGCAAGGTACAGTTTTAAAGGTCATGACAGTGAATGAAAGTCATGTCCTCCTGTGCAGAGGGAACTCAATAAGCAAAACATTTACAGGCAAGCTGCAACTGTCAAACTACTAGTGACTGATATTAATGCTCAGAAGAGGAGAAAGTGGTGCCATCGATTAATAGAAGACTGTAATATAGTCAGATGAACTGAGCTACACACTGTTTCCAACCACTGGACATGTTTACTTGTGGCGAACATCATCCCAAGCTTACTACCAGGACTATCTTGTGCCAACAGTAAAGCATGATGGAGGTGTAATCATGGTTTGGGCAGCCATATCTTGGTATTCTGCAGGCCCAATCATCACCTTGAAGAGTAGAATCACTGCCAGCGACTATGTACAAATTTTGGCCGGCCATGTGCACCCTATGGTGCAAACATTGTTTCCCGAAGACAGCGCCATTTACCAAGACCATAATGCACTGATTCACACAGCTGGTGTGAAGTCTTGCACCTTCCCTGTGTGCCGTATCACCGGACCTCAATATCATAGAGCCACTATGGTTATATTTGGAAAACAAAAGGTTTGGGTTTAATTTTCCACCTCTGAAAGAACTAGAATGATTTGAGTGGTATCCGATTCTATTATCCACCATCTAAGACTTATGTTTGTCAATTCCCAGGAGAATTCAGGCTGCCTTGGAGGCGGTCCAACACCATATTAGGTAATGATTTTGTTCTTTTACCTGGTATTTCCATAATTTTGCCCACCTCTGCATCTTCATCTCTATCTTCATGACACGTGGGGTAGGGTATTAATAGTTTACACAAGGAAGATAATATTGTTTGAGCTTTCAGTTCAGCTCATGGGAACTGACAAAACCACTGTATTTCAGGTAAGAACAACAAGTATTTTCTGTGCTTTCTGAAAATGTTCTGAAATGTTCTGGCATGGGTTCTTCAAAACTAATCAAAAAAAATCAAAACTAATGCAGTCCCCAAATCTAAGGACAGGTAAGCTGCAATATACCGTGAGGGGAAAAAGTATTTCATCCCCTGCTGATTTTATAGGTTTGCCCATTGACAAACAAATGATCAGTCTATAATTTTAATGGTAGGTTTATTTTAACAGCGAGAGACGGAATAACAACAAACAACCCCAGAAAAAAATGCATTTAAAAAAAGTAATAAATTGATTTGCATTTTAATGAGTGAAATAAGTATTTGACCCCTTTGCAAAATACGGCTTAGTAATGTGGTGGCAAAGCCATTGTTGACAATCACAGAGGTCAGACGTTTCTTGTAGTTGGCCACCAGGTTTGCATATATCTCAGGAGGGATTTTGTCCTGCTCCTCTTTGCAGATCCTCTCCAATTCATTAAGGTTTCGAGGCTGACGTTTGGTAACTTGAACCTTAATTTCCTTCCACATATTTTCTATGGGATTAAGGTCTGGAGACTCGCTAGGCCACCCCAGGACCATATTGTACTTTTTCTTGAGCCACTCCTTTGTTGCCTTGGAAGTGTGTTTTGGGTCCTTGTCATGCTAGAATACCCATCCACAACCCATTTTCAATGCCTTGAGGGAAGGATGAGGTTCTCACCCAAGATTTGACAGTACATGGCCCTGTCCCTTTAATGCAGTGAACTTGTCTTGTCCACTTAGCAGAAAAACACCAGCATATTGTTTCCACCTATGAGTTTGATGGTGGGGATGGTGTTCTTGGGGTCATAGGTAGCATTCCCTCTCCTCCAAACATGGAGAGTTGAGCTGGTGCCAAAGAGCTTGATTTTGGTCTCATCTGACCACAACACTTTCACCCAGTTCTCCTCTGAATCATTCAAATGTTCATTAGCAAACTTCAGACGGGCCTGTACATGTGCTTTCTTGAGCATGGGGACCTTGCAGGTACTACAGGATTTCAGTCCTTCAGGATGTAGTGTGTTACCAATTGTTTTCTTGGCGACTATGGTCCCAGCTGCCTTGAGATCATTGATAAGATTCTCCTATGTATTTCCGGGCTGATTCCTCACCGTCCTCATGATCGTTGAAACTCCTCAAGGTGAGGTGTCGGAGTATGGAGCCCCAGAACGAGGGAGATTGCTTCTGTGGACAGGTGTCTTTTATACAGGTAACAAGCTGAGATTAGGAGCTTTAAGAGAGTGCTCCTAATCTCAGCTCGTTACCTGTATAGAAGACATCAGGGAGCCAGAAATCTTGCTCATTGATAGGGGATCAAATACCTATTTCACTCATTAAATTGCAATTCAATTTATAACTTTTTTTGAAATGTGTTTTTCTGGATATTTTTGCTGTTATTCTGTATCTCACTGTTAAAATAAACCCATCATTAAAATTATAGACTGATCTTTTTTTTTTACTTTGTTAGTAGGCAAATTTACAAAATCAGCAGGGGATCAAATACATTTTCCCTCATTGTATTACATTTTGTTCATGTCTGGTTATCCTTTAAAATAGGTCTGGCGGTATGGTCAGTTGAAAGTGTTTTATGCTCTTATGAATGAAAATGGCATCAGTGAAGATTTCAGAAAGTAAACATTGCTTGAGATTTAAGACGTGGGTGGCCACCACCACCTAGCTTGACAAATTTGGTTTAACAAATGGAACAAATATCGGCCAAACAGTGAATGCAGCCAACCAGCTGCAGTCACTGTTTGGGTATTCTGAGCGCCAGCTGTCTGAATAGAAAAAAATCCACATTGTCTAGGGTGAATTGGGGAATCTATGGATTTATCTTGCTCAGCCCAGCGACAAATCATTATGTGTATGTCCAGCGTAAAGCTGAATTTCAGGTATGGATTTTATAGAAGAGTTACATTGATCCAGCTTGAACCAATGTGACTATGCATATGACATACCTGTGCAATCCCTGTGAAAGCTGGACATCGTTATAGTAGTTTCTGCTATTAAATTAATAGCCACTGTCTTCTGGGTCCTATGCTGAGTGGTTGACCTTCTACATAGAAACCGTACAGTGGGTTGCCCGTTTGGCACAGGTGGCAATTTCCTACAGTTTGGACCATGAGTATTTCCGAGATTGTAGCAAGCTTGCTATTGCTTGCAGGTAACTACTCCCAGAACACAAATTCTTTGCATCATTTGCTATTATTATCCTGTTTATGGGAGGCTTAAGACTAGATACTTGTTAACTGAGTTGTTGGCCCCCAAAGACATATGTAATTTGTAATATCAGGGAATATATAAATAGAACTGAAACATGCAAGTCAGTTTTGCATGGTTGCTGGTAAGTTGAATCATATACCTGTCTTACCTCTTGGGGTTTGTAGTAGTGAGATATCCCCATTAGAATTCTCAATTCCACACTATTGCTGAAATAAAGCCAAATGATGATGTCACCATGACCTGATGGATTTTTCATAATGTAACATTAAAACTTACTAGGGATTCCAGCTGTGGGAGGTAATAAGACATCTTTATAGGTTAGTGAGATGAGATGTCACACTGTTGTTGGCAAGTGATTTAGCTCATCAGTGCTCACCCAAAACCCTAAACTATCAGTTATAGGCAAAGCGAACATTAGAGATAACTTCAGCCTTACCTTCTATATTGCACAGTTGCACATCTCTGTTCTTTAATTGATTACTTTAATTTTACTTTAATTTTACTGCACACTATAGATTCTAACAGTCTAAGGCAGTGTCCAAACTTTTTTCAAGAAGTGAACATGCGTGAGGGCCGACCATTTTGCCTGACTTTTTTTGAACCAATAAAATAAAATGCTAATTAAATATATATCTTTTCCTCTCAGGGTAACGATGAGCTCAGGCGTGTCATGTTTCATAGCGGCTCTGGCACATTGACTTCTGAACACGCCCAGCAACACGCCCAGCCACGCGCCCAGCCACGCGCCCAGCTCATCCCAACAATGAGCGCGGCACTCTGGGATTTGTTCAGCTAAAAAAGATAGATATATTCACAGCAAAATAACATGCTCAAGCTTGGGGGCCACAGATGGATATATATATATATATATATATATATATATATATATATATATGTGTGTAAATTCCAAGTGGGTGTCACATCAAACCAGAACACGGGCTGCAAATTGCCTGCATGCCAGACTTTGGACAAGCCTGGTATACGGCTTTATGTACACGTTTTTACAACCTCTCCTGAATGATTTAACTGGACAGATAGTGACCCACTTTTAAAATGTCAGTTTTGCCACGTTTACATTCCGTGTTTAGCCACGTTTGTGTTTAGAAGCATAATATATATATATATATATATATATATATATATATATATATATATATATATATATACACATACCGTATATATATATATATATATATATATATATATGTATATTATATATTTTTTCAAAATAGCCAAAAATAAAAACTGCCTGTAAGCGAAACACGGCTACTTACCACATTTAGAAGCGTTTGTCGCTTGAAATGCCTCTAAACACAGATTTTGAACCCATTTTTTGCGTTCCAAAAAAACCCTCTAAACTCAACTGCCTAGAAATGACTGTAAATGACCCTGTGTACATGTACTGATAAGACAACATAGAGGAGAGTTCAGGAGCAGTTGAGAAAAATGCCCAACTGCTCCTAAACATACGTTTAGCAGCATCAGTGTACATGAGGCCTAACATGCATCCAACATCATCTAGCACTTTCCTCCCATAAAGCGTTACTACGTATGCCCCCCCATTCTTCAGATTTCAGTTCTTTCATTAATGGAGGCTCAGCATCACACGTGGGTGTTGCCACAGCTTTCCTTTTAAAGAAAGTTTTATTTAATCATTTCATTAGCATGTTGATGTAGGGGGGCCCAGAAAGGAAAAATATGTTCAAATGAAACTTCACCTTTAAGCCTATGCAATGAAATAAAACGTAGATGTCTAAATAAAATGAATACTTGTCTCCCTTTAAAGACAGTAACTTCCTTACTTCTTACCACTAGTAATTACCATGCTATGACTTTCCTTTCTTTGTCCATGTTTCATTAAAATGAATAATTAAAGCAATATTAAACCCAAGACCAAAAATGTATTATATTGCAGCTTACCAATCATTAGATGTGGTGGCTGCATCAGTTTTCTTTTCTTTCTCTTTTTTCCCCCCTCTGTTTTTACCTGATGATCTGGCCAGTAACATACCTTCTGTATTATACAGACTCTGGATGAGTGAGAACAGGAGGAACAGCAGAAAATAACATTGTCAGTCTTGGGTGGGAGGGTGGTGTTAAATGTATTAGCAGATTGGACACTAATAAACTGAAGTTGAACTCCAGCTTACACTTTATAATCAGTTACAGCAAACTTTTTTTCCTTTTGGGATAAAGGTTTTGCAATGACAAATGAAAGCTAATCATTTTAAATCACCCCTGCCAGTGTTAAGTGGTTTATCTCATCCATGTAAACTTATACATTTTACTGGAGAGCTTGAGCTTGTGAAAAACAACAGACTTACTTCATTCTATGCATGAAGGTAAAAAAAAAGCATAAGTATGTAGCGCCTCTTGCAGCCTCCCTCTTATACTTACCTAAGACCAATCCCATTCCAGTAATGTGCATGAGAGTGGCTGCTCTCCCAGACTTCTGCCTCCTCATTGGCTGAGACACAGCAGTGGGAGTCATTGGCTCCTGATGCTATGAATTACAGTCAGTGAGGGAGTAGGACAGAGCTGACCTCCATTCTGTGTGTCTTATAGACACACAGAGGGGGGCTCGGAGCAAGCACGCATGAGTGCCCCCATAGCAAGCAGCTTGATATGGGGACACTTGGCAAAAGGGGAGGAGCCCAAAGTGCCAGCAGGGGACCCAAAAAGAGGAGGATCGGGGCTGCTGTGTGCTAAACCTTTACACAGGGCAAGTAAGTATAATTTGTTTGTTATTTTTTCTAACTTCTAACCCCAAGAACTGAGCAATCAAAGAATGCTGCTCACTCAGTTTTCAGTGAGCAGAGAGACAATGATTATCAGTCATTGGCTCTCTGCCCTGCCCCTCCAGTGCTCACAGGCCTATGGAGAGGGAAAGGAGCAACTGGCTCAGGCTCTCAGCAGTGCATAGAGGCTGAGCCAGCTGCTGGTCCAGGCATCTGGATGGATCCTAACATTAAAGTTGGGATCCCTCCAGAGTCTAGATCTGCTCTGTGACGTCAGCCGACAGCAGATTTGAACTTGTTGTTGGGTGAATACGGGTCACAGGAGTGCAGAACGAAGTGCACCCTGTGACCCCCAAAAGAAGTAGGGCCAAAAGAGCTTTGGCCCCATTTCTCCTTTGACAAGAACGTTCAGTAAGAACTTCAGAGAAGTAATTCGGAAAGATATGGGTTATTCTAAAATGTATTAACTATGCCTCATTGAACCATATAGGGTCTATAAAGTATCTGAAAGGAAATATTCAGCAAGTCTTCCCTTGTCATGTTCCCCATATCAAACAATTTCAGATACCTAAATACATGAGAAGCAAAAGTCACTAATTTTAGAAGGTGATAGACGCTATAATGACATCACCATAGGCCTGAATGGCCACAAACAGATAAGCACATCTTAACATACAAACTAAAAAGCAAGTGTGTGCATGTTTTATTAATAGGGTGTTTGTGTGTCTGGTATATAATAGTGTGTTTATGTACAGAAATGTATTCTTACTGTACAATAATCTCTATGATCCTACAATAATGGAAATGTGGATTGAGTAGATATTCTATATCTCCAATCTTCATCTTATAATATGTGGTATGTGACCCTTGGAGAGGAAAGTCCTAGTACAGTCCTGACTCTTCTTTGACCCCATTACTAGACAAGATTGTGCGTGGTGCACACAGCTGGATCCAATGTATATACTGAAGATAGCGACAGCTGCAGCGTCTGTCTTATGATATATCAATAATCATTTCTTTGTCCATTTCCTAGTCATATGCAGCTCTATGTAACTTTCCACTTCCACTGTATAACAAACCACCCTTTCCCCAAAAGCTGGAGTACAGTGTCCCAGAAGCACAGGTTGAAGTGTCTCCTCCAAAATCAAATATTATGACTAGCTAATTTTATAGAAGCAACTCTTATAAAAGGAACAGTGTGCTGCCATGTCTGGTGGCAAGTGGAAAGAATGCCTTCCCGTCCATATGCTTTGCATAAAATGTAAAATCTGTATGTGAACCAAAGGCTCTGTTCACAACAAAATAGTACTATCAATCTGACTTATAGATGTTAGCATATTTCAAAACTTGTGAACTATTCACTCGGATGTCAAGAGTTTTAGCAACTCTTAACCACTCGCCTACTGGGCACTTTTACCCCTTTCCTGCCCAGGCTAATTTTCAGCTTTCAGCGCTCTCACACTTGACAATAGTGCAGTCAAGCATCACTGTACCCAAACAAAATTTTGATTATCTTTTTGAAAAATATAGAGATTTCTTTTGATGGTATTTAATCTCCGCTGGGTTTCTTAATTTTTGCTAAACAAATGAAAAAAGACAGAAAAGTTTGAAAAAAAAGTTCTTGGTTTCTGTTACAAAATTTTGTAAATAAGTAATTTTTCTTCTTTACTGATGAGCGCTGATGAGGCTGCACTGATGGGCACTGATGAGCACTGAAGAGACGGCACTGATTAGCACTGAAGAGACGGCACTGATGAGCACTGAAGAGACGGCACAGATGGGGTGGCACTGATGAGCACTATTTAGGGGGCACTGATGAGGCTACACTGAAAGGTGGCACTGATAAGCACTGAAGAGACGGCACTGATTAGCACTAAAGAGACGGCACCGATGAGCACTATTTAGGGGGCACTGATGAGGCTACACTGAAAGGTGGCACTGATGGGCAGTGATAGGCAACAATGACGGGCACTGCTAGGTGGCACTGATAGGCGGCAATGATGGGCACTGATAGGCAGCACTGATAGGCGGCAACTGACAGTCAGAACTGATGGGCACTGATTGGCAACACTAACTGATACTGTTTGGCAGCACTGGTGGGGACTCATTGGCAGCACTGGTGGGCAATGTTGGGGCTGCACTGATAATCATGGTACTGATGATCAGTGTAGATGTCCCCTGTGTGGATTTGCTGGTTATTGGCTCTCCTCTCCTCATGCACTGTTAGCGTGAGGAGAGGAATGCCAATAACCGGCAAATACGATTTACACTGCAATCAGCTGTAATTGGACACACAAGGTAAAATGCTGTTGGCTCTTTACCACAAATCTGTGACCAGCTGTGTCTCAAGGACACATCATTTAAAGATGTCTGTGGATGCGCGCCGCAGGGTGGTGTGCGAGAAGCTCGATCACGGAAGGACGTCATATGACGCCCTCCTGGCAATATGCGACAATGCTGTAGCCTTCATTCGGCTGTAGCTCAGTCATGAAGAGGTTAAAATCTCCAAAATCAATGATGGCAAGCTGCAGTATAAAGGCCTAGTTAACATTTTTTATATGTAATTTCAGTCGATTGCATAATAACATATCCCAGCAGCCATATTACCTTGTATATAACGTGCATAAAAAAAGAATGGACAATAAATCAGTTCAATAGATGTCTAGAAAACAGTATCCTATATTATTTCCAAATAGTACAGGTTGCGATGGTATGTTTGTCCCTAATGAGACTATTTAAAGCCTGGAATATACTATGCAATGTTATTCACCCATAGCTAGACTGATAGCTATTGCTACTATGCCCACTGGCAGTCACAGACCCCAATACTGTCCCTTCATAATTCTATTCCCAAAGCACAGATATTTATACTCTAACAAAGAATATGTGCAGCGAGAAATCATCATACATGTCATTACGAAGTAAATAATCTATTTAAGTTTGTTGGGTATTTGGAAATAGCTTTTCAATCTTTTTAATTATCTGACCAAGTTTAAAGAGAAGACATAGTTGCTATCCTGTCTCCACCAATTCATCACATTTAGACATTTCCATGGTAGCAGACTCCGTCAATTTAATTTTAAAGGGAATGAATAAATGCCTTGGTTTCTATATTCTTAATATACACAAATCTACAGCTTTCTACTCTCTTCTTTAACCGCTTGCTGACCAGCCGCCATCATTTTACAGCGGCAGGTCGGCAGGATCCCGCAAAACATCATAGCTATACGTAGGCTCGCAGAATCGGGATAGCAGGCACACGCCCGCTGCACAGCAGGGGTGCCGATGCTCGTGGTCGACAGTCGCGATGACCACCGGCCACGAGCACGAGAGACAGAACAGGGACGAGTGTGTGTAAACACACACTTCCTTGCTCTTTTTTGAGAGGAGTGACAGATCGTGTGTTCCTATTAGCTAGCCACGATCTGTCACTTCCTCTAGTCAGTCCCCTCCCCCTTCAGTTACGAACACGTAGCAGGGAACACAGTTAACCCCTTGATTGCCCCCTAGTGTTAACCCCTTCACTGCCAGGGACATTTTTACAGTAATCAGTGCATTTTTATAGTAATGATCACTGTATAAATGCCAACAGTCCTAAAAATGTGTCAAAATTGTCCGATGTGTCTGCCATAATGTCGCAGACCAATAAAAATCACAGATCGCCACCATTACTAGTAAAAATAATAATAAAATAAATCAATAAAAATGCTCCCGTCAGGATATCGCAACCACTTCCCCGACGTAATTTTCCTATATGACGGGTGGTAAGTGGTTAGAAAAAAAAAAAAAATTGACTTTACAACCACTTTATGGTCTGTTTTAATAAACTGAGTTTAATATCTGAAATAATCTTTAATACCTTATATAATAAATACACATTTGTACCTATTGATGATCAGCTCTAAATTGGTCTATTGATGATTAAGACTGGCCATACATTATTATAATTTTCTTGTACAATTTTCTTTTATATATACCAAAACCATATAATATGAGGTCAAACCTAAACACTTTCCATTTGTATGCAATCAGGCAGGACCTTGTACTACATAGTTGAAGGTAGGTGTATAACACGCATATTCATTTTAAGAGGGAAGTTTCAGGAAAAAACTTAAATTTTTGTATTGCCGTATAACACGCACACCCTATTTGCACCAGATTTTCATGGTGAAAAAGTGAGTGTTATACGCCAATAAATTCAGTAAATCTGTAGGAATCTGTATAATGTATGGCCAGCTTTAGTCTGATCGGCTGTGGTATTCACTTCCATTTAATCTACTATATCCAAGTCCAATAATTTTTAATGTATTAGCTTAACCACAGCTAAAACATAGATACTCCCTACAGAATTCCAGCTGTTCAAATGAAGACATTTTTGCTTAGAACCCTGTTACAAAAAAAATCAAGCTAAAGAGTTAAAGAGAGTAAAACAAAGAAAGAACCGTCCCTATAGCTAAGATTTCCACGGGCAAATTACTATGTGTTACAAATCTACAAACAAACCAGCAATCACGGAGGAATCTAAATTACCAGGAGAGAGAAAGGAAAGCCACAAAGTTATGCCGAAGAAAACATTCTTCAATTATGCCATCCTTATGATATTATTGTATTTATTTTGGTGGCTTCATTTTCCTCCTGAGATATTGTACATGCAATTCAACCCTTTGAATCCATTTCCTTAAAAGCAAATTGAATTGAATTCCCTGAAAAATTACTTAATTGTAGCTCCAGAGCTATTACTGCAAATTAAAATATTTATAATAAACAGAGTCTAACCTCCATCATAAAGCCTTGCCCAGCAATTATCCTATAAATAGTGTAAATGCACTCTGATGTAACCGTAATTCCCACTATGCATTACAAATGTAGGTCACACCCAGCTGGACTTCCTTCCTTTTTAAATGAATGGGGTGGCTTTAAGAAGAAAAGTACGGTGCCTTGCGTCAGGATTTAATCATTTGCAGCTTTCAATTCAAATCAATATATATATAATAATTTGAAGAATGATTAACTCCAGGTAAATATAGAAAAAACAAAAATGAATACAACAATTTCCTAATTAAAATATTATTAAATGTATTTTACATATTTTTATAAAACTGATATACGCATCTGGGCTAGAAATTTTGGTACCGAAACCAAAAATTCAGGATGCACTTGGCGAAACCCCAAAAAAAATATATTTTTATATATAATTGTATTATATTTGACTTTTTAATGAATACCATGAATTTAAATGAATATGAATTTATTGTTGGCCATTATCAGCACCTTTTAGCGCAAGAACAGCACAAGATAAATGGATCCCTGGTCAGTTGCACTTACGTTGTGGTGTTAAAAATCTCGCTTGTTGCATTTGTGGTCAGTTAAAAAAAACACACCAAAAACGCACTTCCCTGTTGGAATGCACTGAAAATGCATCAATAACGCATTAATAACGTACCCGTGTTATGTTATTGCTGTGACTTTTGAGTCACATGATCTATGAAAAACACACCATAAGCACAGTAAAATCTTTGAAAATGGCGGCAAAATTGTTTGCGTTTTCGGCACCTTTTTCTCTATCAGCATAATGCCAGAAACACCATTTTTGTCTGATATTTTTCGGTGAATCTGTAATCTTTTTGTAATTTTCATAAATCTCAGTTGTACCCACATTACTACTGGATAGTACTGTTTTTAATTAGGGCTGTGGAAATTAAAGATTAATTCCTTAATTAATCGATTTTTTTTGATCGATCAGTACTCTCCGCTGGGTTCCGAGTCCTCAGGGAGTTCCGTCGGAGGTCCGGTGACGTCACAGACATCGACGTCACTGGACTCCTCCCCCTTCCCCAAGTGCCTCCATCTGGTAATGAAGAGAAGGGGGGGAGAAGTCCGGTGACGTCAAAGTTCTGATTGAACGTACCGCGTACGGGGGAGGAGCTACGCATGACGCCACCCGTTGCTGCGCTACGGAACTAACACGATTGTCGGCTTTACATGTTGTGTTTTTATCATCTTTATGTGAGTAGTTTGTGTTTGAACACAAAAATTAAATCTTATACTTAAGCGGTGAGCGCTTTGATCTTTCCTTTCTACCCATGACCTGGCATCCTTGCTGAGAGCTAAGGAGATGTGAGAGAAGTTTATGGTCTGTGTTAACCCTTTTGATACCCGCTTGCATGACCACCTGTTTGCACAGGGGTCCATGCCATAAGGTGAGAGTGATTAGTTAGACAGGAGGTGGAGAGATTGTCACGCTACTGTGGGAAAAAAAAAAAAGACTTGCGTCAGTGCTACAGTTTGAATTTAAAATTTATTTGTGTGAACTGTGAAGTCATGGATTAAGGAAACTAACTAGTGTCGGGAGATTGTATATAGTGTATACCACATTTACCACTGACTAATGCAGAGTTTCAATGCAAGGAGATCATATAAAAGTAGTTGGATCTGTATGTGCATTATAATTATTCGAAATTAGTCAATTAAAAAAAAAAAAAACGGATTCATTGAACATGAAAATTTTAATCATTAACAGCCCTATTTTTAATACTTTTCTTTGTCCAAAATTTAGCTGCCTATAGCATTTTAAAGCACCTGATAGACGATATTAGTAGTGCAATAAACATTTTTGTATTTTAACTCATCTTGCTTTGTCTTTTCATGGGTTTGCCCCTTAATTATTACCAACATTAACACATTTTATAGGCAACAGTAAACACAGTGCTGGTCAAGCACATGGTCTAAAACAACACCATCCAAATATACTTATCAGTGGTCCCAATCAACACCTGTTGGACCCCAATCACATGCTGATTTGGATTACTGCTTTAATTGGTGTTGCAATTAGCATTCAGGAAATCTAAAAGCAATCACAAAGCAGAGCTGCAAACTATTTGGGCACCTAAATCAAAGGATATTTGCCAATAAAACTTGTAGTGTACTATAGGTGCTAGGAAAGCCTCTAATTAGAGTGTAGCTATCGGTAATAGCATTACACAACTGTACTTTGTTAGCCTATATTATGTCTTGCGGTCCATTTGCATGAAAACCTGTGTGGTTCTTGTATTATGGACATCCGTGATGCAGCCAAGTAGCACATTTTTTTTTTCCATTTCATAATTTTGTATTATTCCTCAGTCGTTGTGGCACTTAGCAGACTGCTGAGATAAATGTTGTGCCTGCTGAACAATTACTCTGGCAGCATGGAGCCATATCTGCTGAGCTTACATCCACAGTTAACTGCAGGAAAGGATGAATTTCAGCAATTAATTTTACTTTTGAATAATTTGTACTATATGTTTCACCTTATAGAAAGCTCCTTCCATCAACCAACAGCCACATCATGTGGGCAGGATGGTTAAAAATGTATTTGGTAGACCAATGTGCTTTATCATTTGTATCTTTATCATGTGTGCACGGATGTGTATCACGAAAGCTACAGATGGCTGAAAATTCTGCCTATATTAAGAGCTATGATAGAAATTTCCTGCTGCCTCTCTGTAGTGTCTTTCCAAAAACAAGACTCGTTTTGGCTTGGTAAGGCACCAATCTCATGTCTTGGGAGTCAGGTAGATGCCCAATAGTCAACAGTCCTTAGGCAGCTTGGAAGACCTAGCCCAAAAAATAGCACCATCTTCGTTCTCACATTAAAATTAACTATTTAAATGGGATGCTATGCAAGCCCTTAGCAGATTTGCTTGTCTTCGAGTGTAATACCCTGTACACATAATAGGATTTTCCGACATCAAATGTTCGATGTCAGCTTGTTGTCGGAAAGTCCGATCGTGTGTATGCTCCATAGAACATCTGTTGTTGGAATTTCCACCAACAAATGTTTCAGCGCAGGTTCTCAAATCTTCCGCCAACAAAACTTGTTGTCTGAAATTCCGAGCGTGTGTACATAAGTCCGACGCACAAAAGTTCACGCATGCTTGGAATCAAGCCGCACTGGCTATTGATCTTCATTTTTCTCGGCTCGGCGTACGTGTTGTACGTCACCGTGTTCTCGATGTTCGGAATTTCCGACAACATTTGTGTGACTGTGTTTATGCAAGACAAGTTTGACCCAACATCTTTCGGAAAAAAATACACGGTTTTGTTGTCAGAAAATCCTATCGTGTGTACATGGTATTAGAATTGTCCAACTTCACCCTAATGTTTTTGGGCATCCTAAAGTTTGTTGCTTGACTTTTACTAGCAATCTGAGTGACTGCAGCATCTACAGTGGCATCTAAATAGTGCAAATGACACAAAGATACCCATATAGAGCAAGGAGCCTCCTGCTTAGATTTTTCTTTAACCAGTTATTTCATACATTTTATTTCCATGAGAAAATTGAGAAATCATTTGTCTGCTAAAAGGAGCACGGAAACTATGGTATCTGTTGACCGTTTTGATGTCAGACAAATTTGTAGTTGCCAATGACTGTTAACTGTATATCATTGCACTTTACATTTATAACCCTGATTTGCTTATTACTCTAAAGATTTCACATTCTAGCAGTATAGTCTGTGATTGAACTTGCTGTACAAAAACCAGAGGGAAAGTGTCAGCATTGCACAAAGTAATCTGAAGCTCATGCTAGGTTAAAGCACAGTGCAGAGCTACCTGACCCTTACTGATTAGAGCTCAAGAGACCAAGACCAGGATAACGTAACACTTCATCAAAAGCTTGGAAGTAATGCTCACCTATAGTATAACATCGTTTCCTAATAGCCTAGGGCCCATATGCTGTGATATGTTAAACAGGGGAAGGGTGGGAAACAAATACGCAAAAATGCTGGCCTGGGGTCACATGGAAAATATAAGTCTCTGTGTCTGATGAAAAGTGATGTGACACCTCTTAGACATATGATCTATTGATGGAGCCATTGTGGATGCAATAAGCGTTATAAAGGTATTCTACTAAGGACTATTCACAAAAGCTATATAAAGTTATTGTCTCCCTCTCTATATGAAAGTCACAAGCTAGTCCCAAACCACTATAAAGGAAAGTCATAGAAAACAGTATTCAAATGTAAACTATAAAATACTAATTACTACTATATAACAACTAAATATATTAAAAATAAAATACAACTAAAAACACTTAACCTCACCAGGAACCTAAAAAATTACAACTGTTATGCCGCTACACACGATCAGACTTTTTGAGGGACTAGGTCCGACGGTCTTGGGCATACACAATAACACTACAGTCCGACGGATTCAAATGTGATGACGTACGGCCGGACTAGAATAAGGAAGTTCATAGCCAGTAGCCAATAGCTGCCCTAGCGTCGTTTTTTTGTCCGTCGGACTAGCATACACACGAACGGAGTTCTGGTGGAAAAATTTAAAACATGTTCTATTTCTAAAGTCCGCCAGATTTTTGGAAAGCAAAGGTCCGATGGAGCTCACACACGATCGAATTGTCCGACGGACTCGTTCCGTCGGACCTTTGCTGTCAAAAAGTCCGGCCGTGTGTACGCGGCATTAGAACTGATAAAAAACACCATTAAATCAAACAAAAAAATAAATATGAATAGGCAACATCCTCTCAATACCGACCTACTTGAAAATTGAAGATACATTGATGATGTTTAGTTAACACTTTTGCATCATGGAATATATATCAATGTACTAAATACATTATATTACCAAAAGTATTGGGATGCCCTGCCTTTACAGACACATACACTTTACTGACATCCCAATCTTAGTCCGTAGGGTTCAATATTGTGTTGGCCCATCCTTTGCAGCTATAACAGCTTCAACTCTTCTGGGAAGGCTGTCTACATGGTTTAGGAGTATATCTATGGTAATATTTGGCCATTCTTATAGAAGCGCATTTGTGAGGCCAGGCAATGATGTGGATGGGAAGACCTGGTTGGCACGCAGTCTCTGTTCTAATTCCTCCCAAAGGTGTTCTATTGGGTTGAGGTCAGGACTCTGTGCAGGCCAGTCAATTTTCTCCATCCCAAACTCGCTCATCCATATCTTTATGGACCTTGCTTTGTGCACTGGTGCGCAGTCATATTGGAACAGGAAGGGGCCATCCCCAAACTATTCCAACAAAGTTGGGAGCATGAAATTGTCCAAAATTTCTTGGTATATTGACTTCTTTAGAGTTCCCTTCATTGGAACTAAGGGGCTAAGCCCAACCCCTGAAAAACAACCCCTCACCACAACCCCCCTCCACCAAATGATTTGGACCAGTGCACAAGCAAGGTTAAATATTACACAGACATAAGCAAATTCATCTTCCATACATTTTCTATATGACAAACACAAAATCCTCCAAGTGTGATCAAATGTGTAAACAAAAGGCAGAGAAGGCATAATTAGAAAGTTCACTATGCGTTTTCAATGTGGCCACAATTTTAATAAGATGCATGCACCTTTTTTGTGCGTTTCTCGTGGCACAGCAGCCTATTTCAAATGAATGGGTTGCAGTGCCTGAGCACACTTTGGGTGCACAGCCTGTACTAGTGTGAACCTAGGGTCATGGTAAATGATTTATTTATGTTAATGAATTTGCTGGATGGAGACAAATCCTGTATTTTTCAATTTTATAGTGTTCCACTATTAAACATATATGTAAACTGTGAAAACAATAGATGACTTCTCACATTTCCTAGTAAAATTAGAAATAAGGAGTTTCTCTGTTACATATTTAAATACATTTACATATTTTTGTACACTCTCCAGAAGGACAAAGAAGATGGACAAGTCAGGCTGCATAACAATTCAAACTCCAGTTCACAACGCCTTTCAAAGACATCTAAAAATATTCTTGCTACTCCTCCCTCCAATTACACAGGTAAATGAAGAACTATGAACCTAAAAATATATGTGCAAAAAGCCAGCACGCTGCAACTTTTGCAGACTAATAAATAGGATGACACGTTATACAAGCATGGCTAAAACTAGAACAGATGACAATAAAAGTACAGACAGTAAAATAAAGGTTATATCATTTTCTTAAGCTCATAAAATGCCAAAGTCAATTCATATCAGTAATAAAGCTGCTTTCAAATTCTCCTGCAATACTTTCCTCCCTAACCTGAGACCGATTTTATTACACACTCACCAGATAATAAAGCCTTTATAAAAATTAGGTCCTAGGTTTCGGATAGCCCTCTATTGGAGCTCCTCTACAATCAAGGCAGGTCATTTGTCGACTTGAGCTCAATCACTCTCACTCAGCATTTTATATTTAAATTTATAGAAGATACATTAATTATTTCTAAGCATGTACATTTTATAGATGTACACATATCTCTTAGGGCCCCTTCACACTTATCTGTGCATTCAATAAGCCCATTAATTTTTAATGGGCTGGCAGTGAATATCAATATACAAAAAAACACTCAAATAGTATTTTCAGAAAAACCAATATGGAACAGTGCAGTGCAAGTTGTGGCTTGCTGTAATGCAGGTGCATTAGCAGCTACCTGGAGTGTTACCGCAATACACATACTACTTTGTGTTGCAGTAATATGAGGTAGAACATCGCCACAGTGTGAAGTCAGCCTGAAACTTGTGATGTTAGGGCTTATTCACACCATCTATTTGTGCTAACACTTGCATTGCCACAATATGCGACAATACATATTAACTGTATTGATCCAAACAGGTACCATTCATTCTAAGGCTGGCCATACATTATACAATTTTCTTGTACAAATTTTATTTAGATTTACCAAAATCATATAATATGAGGTCAAACCTAAACACTTTCAATATGTATGTAATCAGACAGGCCCTTGCACTACATAGTTGAAGGTAAATCTAAAGGAAATTGAATAAGCAAATTGTATAACGTATGGCCAGCTTAACCACTTCAGGACCGCCGTATTGCCAATGTACGTCAGCACAATGGCACAGGCAGGCACAATCACGTACATCTACGTGATTGCCTTCCAGCGGGTGGGGGGTCTGATCGGACCCCCTCCCGCTGGTTACGGCGGTCCGATTCGGTCCAGGAGCGCTCCGTGATGAGGGGATGGCCGTTGGTTTTCGGCCACCCCCTCTGGATCGCTCCTGGCCAATGAGAAGCTTCCTCCCCTGTGTATTTGTTTACACAGGAAGGAGGAAGTGATGTCATTCTCCTCGGGGCGGTCTTTTTGACCGGACTACGAGGAGAAGAGTAAAAGTAAGTGTGCACCAAGACTACACTGACATGTAGGTACACACAGGCACACAAACCCCCCCCCCGATCGCCCCCCCTCCCCCCCCAGTCACAGTGTCACTGATTGCATTGATCATTTCTTTACTGATCAATGCATTCAGTGTCAGTTGTGACAGTAAAAACTGTCAGGACAGTTAGTGTTAGGTCCAGGGTAGCCCCCTATCACCCCCCAATAAAGATTTAACCCCCTGATTGCCCCTAGAGTTAACCCTTTCACCCCCTTTTGCCAGTGTCACTAAGCGATCATTTTTCTGATCGCTGCATGTGTCGCTAGGTAGCTAGTTATTTTTTTAGGTTCACCGCCAGGTTTTTATATCGCTAGGTACCCCGATATACTACCCAATAATGGTTTTAACCCCCTGATTGCCGCTAGTTAACCCTTTCACCCCCTTTTGCCAGTGTCACTAAGCGATCGTTTTTCTGATCGCTGCATTAGTGTCGCTACAGTCGCTAGGTAGCTAGTTATTTTTTTAGGTTCACCGCCAGGTTTTTATAGCGCTAGGTACCCCGATATACTACCCAATAATGGTTTTAACCCCCTGATTTCCGCTAGTTAACCCTTTCACCCCCTTTTGCCAGTGTCACTAAGCGATAATTTTTCTGAACGCTGCATCAGTGTCGCTAGTGTCGCTAGGTAGCTAGTTATTTTTTTAGGTTCACCGCCAGGTTTTTATAGCGCTAGGTACCCCGATATACTACCCAATAATGGTTTTAACCCCCTGATTGCTGCTAGTTAACCCTTTCACCCCCTTTCACCAGCGATCACAGTATAAGTGTCACTGGTGACGCTGGTTAGCCAGTTAGTTATTTAGGTTCCCCGTCAGGTTTTTATATAGCGCCAGGGACCCCCATATACTACCTAATAAAAATTTGAACCCCCTGATTGCTCCTAGTTAACCCTTTCACCACTGATCACCGTATAAGTGTTACGGGTGACTCTGGTTAGTTTGTTTTTTATAGCATCAGGGCACCCACCATTTATTACCCAATAAAGGTTTAACCCCCTGATCACCCGGCGGGTGATATCAATTAGGTTTTAGGGTCAGGGTCTGCGTCGCCCCAGACAGCGCTAGGTTAGTGCCAGTACCGCTAACACCCACACACAAAGCATACACCTCCCGTAGTGGTATAGAATCTGAACAGATCAATATCTGATCTGATCAGATCTATACTAGCGTCCCCAGCAGTTTAGGGTTCCAAAAAAACGCATTGTTAGCGGGATCAGCCCAAATACCTGCTGGCACCTGCGTTTTGCCCCTCTGCCCAGCCCACCCAAGTGCAGTATCGATCGATCACTGTCACTTACAAAACACTAAACACATAACTGCAGCGATCGCAGAGTCAGGCCTGATCCCTGCCATCGCTAACAGGTTTTTTGGTAGCATTTTATATTCAAATCCGGAAGGCAGTGCTTGGTTTTCGGGGTCCCGTACGTGGCTAGGCTCCCAAAAAGTCCCCCACATGTGGTATCCCCGTACTCGGAAGAAGCAGCAGAATTTATTTTGGGGTGTAATTTGACTTCTGCCCATAGCATGTGTGAGCAATATATCATTTAGTGACAACTTTGTGCAAAAAAAAAAAAAGTTTGTAATATTCCCGCAACTTTTGGCAAAATATAAAATATTCCATGGACTCAACATGCCTCTCAGTAAATAGCTTGGGGTGTCTACTTTCCAAAATGGGGTCATTTGGGGGGGTTTTGTGCTATTTTGGCATTTTATGGACTTCGAAACTGTGATAGGTAGTGAGGAGTTAAATCAAAAATTTGCACCCTTAGAAATCCTGAAGGTGGTGATTGGTTTTCGGGGTGCCGTGCGTGACTAGACTCCCAAAAAGTCCCACACATGTGGTATCCCCGTACTCAGGAGAAGCAGCAGAATGTATTTTGGGGTGTCATTTCACATATGCCCATAGCATGTGTGAGCAATATATCATTTAGTGACAACTTGGTGCAAAAAAAAAAAAGTTTGTAATATTCCCGCAACTTGTGGCAAAATATAAAATATTCCATGGACTCAACATGCCTCTCAGTAAATAGCTTGGGGTGTCTACTTTCCAAAATGGGGTCATTTTGGGGGGTTTTGTGCTATTTTGGAATTTTATGGCCTTCGAAACTGTGATAGGTAGTGAGGAGTTAAATCAAAAATTTGCACCCTTAGAAATCCTGAAGGTGGTGATTGGTTTTCGGGGTGCCGTGCGCGACTAGACTCCCAAAAAGTCCCACACATGTGGTATCCCCATACTCGGGAGAAGTAGCGGAATATATTTTGGGGTGCAATTCCACATATAACCATGGCATGTGTGAGCAATATATCATTTAGTGACAACTTTTTGTAAAAAAAAATTTTTTATTTTTTTTTGTCATTATTCAATCCCTTAGGACAAAAAAAAAAATATTCAATGGGCTCAACATACCCATCAGCAATTTCCTTGGGGTGTCTACTTTCCAAAATGGGGTCATTTGGGGGGGATTTGTACTGCCCTGCCATTTTAGCACCTCAAGAAATGAGATCGGCAGTCATAAATTAAAAGCTGTGTAAATTCCAGAAAATGTACTCTAGTTTGTAGACGCTATAACTTTTGCGCAAACCAAAAAATATACGCTTATTGACATTTTTTTTACTAAAGACATGTGGCTGAATAAATTTTGCCCTCAATGTATGACTAAAATTTAGTTTATTCGATTTTTCTTATAACAAAAAGAAGAAAATATCTTTTTTTTTCAAAATTTTCGCTCTTTTTCCATTTATATCGCAAAAAAAAAAAATCGCAGAGGCAATCAAATACCATCAAAAGAAAGCTCTATTTGTGGGAAGAAAAGGACGCAAATTTCGTTTGGGTGCAATATTGCATGACCGCGCAATTACCAGTTAAAGCAGCGCAGTGCGAAATTGCAAAAAGACCTCTGGTCCTTAAGGTATTTATTGGTCCGGAGCTGAAGTGGTTAAAGTGGCATTTAAGGTTCATAAAAAAAATATAACAAACATGTTATACTTACCTGCCATGTGTAGTGGTTTTGCACCGAGTAGCACCGATCCTCCTCTTCTCGGGTCCCCCACTGGTGCTCCTTGCTCCTCCTCTTCAACCAATGCCCCCAATAGCAAGCTGGTTGCTCTGGGGGCACTGATGCATGCTCACTCCTGACCCCCACTCTATGCATCCATAAGACACATGGAGCCATGGTTCATCCCTGCCCCCTGCTCTCTTCTTGTTGACTCACTGTCTGTGATTGACAGTAGCATGAGCTAATGTCTCCCGCTGCTGTCTCAGCCAATGAGCAACGAGAGAAGTGGAAGAAGCTCACCTCCTGTGCACATCGCTGGATCGAAAGGGAGCTCAGGTGAGTATTAGGGGAGGCTGGGGGGCTGCTGCACACAGAATGTTTTTTACCTCCATTCATAAAAACCTTAAGCCTTTAGAACCACTTTAAATGGCCCTCCAACACAATGGCCAACAGACATGCAGCACAAGGTGTAACAATACACTAGCATGCGACGGGCTGTCAAAAAAAGAGTGCACTCTTTTTTGGCAGCAAACCACAATGCATCTTACATCAGAGCTAAACTTACCTTTCCTAATTCCCTGTACCTCGCTGATATCTTCTTATGGGTGTCCGTCTTCGGCTGTCTCCATTGGCCAGCGTGGGATGATGTTACCCCTGCGCATAAGCAGGAGTCAGTCATCCCGGCACACAGAGACCGATGTAAGCTGAACTGAGCATGTGCAGCTCATTTTAAATGCTGGAGAACACAAGGAGCAGGCAGGTAAGTGTATTTTATTGCAGAAAGACATTGCACTCAATATACGTTGCCATGAATTACTGCAAATACAGGCCCTGAGGCTGGTATGCTGCACTGTCATGCAATATATGATAAAATAATGGGGATAACTCCTTTGTTATGTACTGTCTATGGTCCTGAAATTATTAAAAAACAATAAGCTCCTGTAATGTTTCAGGAGCAGTCCCACTAAATAATTTCTCAGATTTCCTACCATACAGGTTGGTATCCCTATATCTATTTTTGGCAGGCATGTGGGCCCCTGCTATTAAAATACTGCAGTATTGTTATATATTTAAATATTTTGTTTTTTACTTTTTGTAAGAATAAGAAAATGCAGCATTCTCAACAACTTTTCTGTGAAGGATAGATATGAATGTATCCCATAGTTGCTATAAATTGTCTTGTTTCACTCTGTACCAAGTACTGGAGAACAGCAGATTATTAGAAGTGGGTACAGCACGGCCCTCAAGATTTGAAAAGATGAGGCCGGTGTGTTCCAACACACTAAAAGATTAAGTGAAATTATCAAAAAAAATAAAAAATCACAGGAGCCCCGTTCTTGGACTTTTGCTATTCTTAATGTTTAGCACTATGATGGCTGCCTATTTGCTGTCAGACGGTTTGGCTGTTTTTTAAGTTTTCATTGTTTTGGAAAAAGACCTGACAGTGCCTACAATGGGCAGCACCAAATTTCATTCTTTAACCTTGTTTAACAATAAACACAAGAAAAGCCCCAGCTTCAGAATGCTCTTTAAATAATTCATGTCTGCTACAAATCTTTGTTCCAAAAAAAGAAAGGAAAAAAACAAAAACAAAAAAAAAAAACAGTTTTCACGCTCAATTGCCATCTACTTTACTATTCTTGACAGCAGGTGCTTCAGAGTCATGCCGAGGAAAAAAAAAAACTCACCTGTGCTGTCAATATTCCTCCATCTGCTTAGTGATAGACTAGAAACATGAAAGTTACATAGCCTAGCATGTTCTGCGCCCTTCTTTTAGCTGCAGTACAATGCTACTTTTCTGTACTAACCAGCTGAGTGAAATCCTATTATGGTAATCCGCAGCGAATGGCTGTGTTTTAATGGGATAGACAGCTAAACTATAAAGCCATTCACTCGCTATCCCAGCAGTCATAAACTGGTGATAAGGACATTGCTGTTTTATCTGTAGTGTCAACAGTCTAGGATGTAGAAAATGCATTAACATGACAAAAAGGATCCACAGACGCATAAATGAAAATCCGATTGAGGATATTTTTATTTTCCACAAAAAACTGCCATTTATCATGTCAAGAAGTAAGTAATTAGGGAAAATCTCTGCAATGTAGTGCTTTGCCTTCCTTGACAGTTTTTTTACACTGAACAAAATTATAAAACGCAACAATTTTGTGTATGCCCCTATTTATTATGAGTTGAACTCAAAGATCTATGACTTTTTTCTATTACAAAAAGGCCCATTTCTCTCAAATATCGTTCACAAATCTGTCTAAATCTGTGTTGGTGAGCACTTCACCTTTGCCGAGATAATCCATCCCCCTCGCAGGTGTGGCATATCAAAATGCCGATTAGACAGCATGATTATTGCACAGGTGTGCCTTAGGCTGGCCACAATAAAGGGACACTCTAAAATGTGCAGTTTTATCACACAGCACACAGATGACATAAGTTTTGAGGGAGCGTGCAATTGGCATGCTGACTGCAGGAATGTCCACCAGAGCTGTTGCCCTAGAATTGAATGTTCATTTCTCTACCATAAGCAGTCTGCAAAGGTGTTTCAGAAAATTTGGCAGTACAGACAACCGGCCCAGGACCTCCACATCCAGCATCTTCACCTCCAAGATCGCCTGAATCCAGCCACTCATACCATTATCAACCAGGGTGAAAGTCAAAGAAATTCCCAAATTTAGGGTTTTCACCAGAACAGTAATAGGATGGAATCTTCCAATGGGGACCCTATCTGATGACCCTGGTGAGAACCAAGGATTCCCTCACTTTGGAGGTATCACCTCTCACTTCCTGTTTTGGCTATGGGACAGGAAGTGAAGAAAAATCTCCCCTGTGTGTCTTGTCAGCACATTATTGGTTCCTACTGTTTCTTCTACTCATACTCCACCCCTTCTGTACACAGATACAAGAAGCTGAATCGTGGTCAAATTAAGGTACTTACACTGCTTGCAAAAGTAAATTTTTTGATTACAGGACTGCATTCATTTATGTATTTTAGATCTTTTAAGTGCTCAGCTTTAAAGCCAAATAAAAAAAAAAAAACTGTCTAGCTGAAACATGGGGAAAAAAGTAAAATGAAACTAGAGATGAACAATATTGCACTACATGGAAATGGAAGCTATATATTATTTGAGATGAAAGAGACAGAATTGCCCCTATTCATTCTTAGCACAAATGTAGCCATTTATCTTCATGAGCAACTGGACAACTCTGCTTGTTGCTCCCCCGGAGTGATGGAGCACAATGAATGTAAACAGTTCTATCCACTGCTGATGGGCTGATAGACTGGTCAATGTATTTTTTGTCATCACATTATCAAGATGTTGTTTAATCGCTTCTTCTAACAATAGTCAACTTATTAGCAGACTTCATAAAAGGGCCCATTACAGCTGTAATGCTTTTGATCATGTTAAATGTCACCATTAGTAGCCATCAGCTTTGATTCCGTTAGCACAGCAGTACTTATAGGCACTATTTTGAGTTCACGCCACTTTTTTGAAGTTACCAAACACACACACACACACACACACACACACAACACAGCTTCTCCTTTAAAGTGACCCTGTCACTATACACAAGTTATACCAGTATAAAATGACTGTAAATATTTACCTTTCACACGCCGCCAAACGCCGTCCAATCCTGAGAAATAGTCCCATGGCATCTGCTAATAAACCCTCAACATCAAGAAGTGTTGAACACCTATGTCCCCCACAGTTCTTAATTTCCTCCTCTTTACTCCAGTTGATCTATGCATCGCTAATTTGTCCTATAGTCAAATGAAGAGTTCTTACATGTGGCTTGGAACTGCAGATTTCTGGTATTGCACAGAGCATCCCCAAACTTCCTCTTCTGGGGTCCCCTACTGGCGCACCATGTTCCTTCTCTTCTGTGTCTGCCCCTACAGCATAACTTGCTATAGAGGCAGATTTATGGGCTCAATCCCAAGCCATGTTGTGTGTGTCCACACAGCGTGACTCGGCCCCACTCCTCCCCACATTTGATTGACAGCAGAGTAAGCCAGTAGTTCCCGCTACTGCCTCAATCCCCGAGAGTAGAGTGAGAGAAGAGATGCAGCCAGGCACAGCTTTGAATCGATTGAAGATTTACAGTATCTCACAAAAATTAGTGCACCTCTCACATTTTTGTAAATATTTTATTATATCTTTTCATGTGACAACACTGAAGAAATTACACTTTGCTACAATGTAGTGAGTGTACAGCTTGTATAACAGTGTACATTTTCTGTCCTCTCAAAATAACTCAATTAATGTCTACACCACTGGCAACAAAAGTGAGTACACCCCTAATTGAAAATGTCCAAACTGGGCCCAATTAGCCATTTTCCCTTCCGTGTTATGTGACTCATTAGTGTTACAAGCTCTCAGGTGTGAATGGGGAGCAAGCGTGTTAAATTTGGTGTTATCACTCTCATACTGGTTACTGGAAGCTCAACGTGGCACCTTATGGCAAAGAGGATCTGAAAAAATAATTGTTGCTCTACATAAAGATGGCATAGGCTATAGGAAGATTGCCAAGACCCTGAAACTGAACTGCAGCACGTACATGTCGTTGATTCAGTGTGCATGTGCCGATGACGTCGGCACATGCAGATACAGGGGATATCTCCTAAACTGTGCAGGTTAGGGGGATAACCAGGGTAGCTACAGGTAAGCCTTATTATAGGCTTACCTGCAGTAAAAAATGGTTGTAAGGAATTTATAACCACTTTAATACCCCTGTAACGTTTGTTTTGCTATCTGTGCCCCTGTTCAGAAGATTTCACTTCACTTTCTGTCCCTGTAACAATTGGATTTAGAAAATTTTGGGTTGTTGTGGAAACAAGGAGCTTCAGTGGAGGCACTTTTTTCCCATGATAACTCTTATGTCGTGTACACATGATCGAACTTTGACGGGAAATGTTGGATGCAAGCATGCTGTCGGTAAGTCCGACTGTGTGTATGCTCCATCGGACATATGTTGTCGGTCTTTCCACCAACAAATGTTGGCTAGCAGGTTCTCAAATTTTCCACCAACAAATTGTTGCTGTCGGACTTTCCGATCGTGTGTACAAAAGTCCACGCATGCTCAGAATCAAGTGCGAGCCGGAAGCACTCGGTCTTGTAAAACTAGCGTTCGTAATGGAGATCGCACATATGTCTTGCACGTCACTACATTCAAAATTGTTGGCCAACATTTGTGTGATCATGTGTATGCAAGACAAGTTGGAGCCAACAACCTTTGAACAAAAATCCATGGTTTTGTTGTCGGAAGGTCCGATCGTGTGTACGGGGAATTACAGGAGTGAATTTCCCTTCCTAGGGGTAGATTTCCTCTCACTTCCTGTTGTCTTTCTCCATTTGTAAGTAGGAGTCGTTTAAAAGTTGGATATTTGTAACTCAGGGACCGCCTGTATTTAGGGAAGTGGGGGAGCATAGCAAGCTGTATAACATTCTTTACCTTAATGCAGCTAATGCATTAAAGTGGTTGAAAAGGCTGAGGGTTTTTACCTTAATGCAAGTCTATGCATTAAGGTAAAAAAACCTACTGAATTCCATTCCCCCCACCTGTTCTTATACTTACGTGAGCCCAATCCTAATCCAGCGTATTACATGGCACCCTATGTGTATTATCATCTGTCATTACACTGGCCAGGTGACACAATGTTGCCCCAAGGATGCAACAGAAAACTGTAGATTTGCCCCTTGTGAACATTTCTGACTATTTAGGCTGCTTTGAGCTAAACCAAAGTTATCCCTGGACTGAATTAATTTAATCCATAACACATTTTCTCGCTGGTTAACCTGAATCATATGGAAGTAGTGTGGGAAACCAGTGAGTAATATACGTTTGTATTACTTGGCTCAGCTATCGGTATATACAACATGTCAATGGCATTGATCAATATTAAAACAGCCTGCGCCATGATAGCCATTTTCCTATATCAAGTGTTCGCTTTTACTACCCTTTAGCTAAGTTCAATTTATTTCAATGATTTGTCCATGCTATCAGTGAAAAGAGCCAGAAATACATTCTGAAATAGATTACTGCCTTTTCAGGCAGCCCCAGATGTACAGACTTGGCTCGATTTACAGTGGAGAGGAACAACCAAAGAGGGATAAAAGGAAGACTTAGGCTAGGTTTATTAAGTGTTTTGGAAGGTTCACTATATCTGTTGTTTTTTATGGTGCTCTATATCCTATTTTGTTTAACAGTCATCAAATATGACGCTAAATTGGCAACATGCAAAACCAGAGTCGTGTGAGGGGCTTACGTGGACTCAAGTACTGCAAAACAGGCCTTGACACACTGAGGTCCAGCTAGTCGTTTTCAATGAAATCCAGCATACTAAAGATAAAACTCAAGTAAAACAATTAAGTGGAATTATGGTCAAAATTAAAATAATAGTCACCAGGAAAAATAATAGATTGATAGAATTTTCCCAGTGGGGACACAGGCAGCAGGGGGGGAACCTGTCAGGGGCCCTAACCCTTAATCATTCTATCCTAAGGAAAATATAAAGGTTTGCCTTTACACACGCTTGAAATCTTTTCCAAAGCAGAAAATAATTAAAGTATATGTTTGTGGTGGGGTGTATATTGCTAAACATGATGACGCATGTAAGATACATTTTAGCTTTGCATTATGGTAAAGCCAGCCTTGGGATACCAAATACCTATGAAACAATGGCAAATTGTCAGAGTCACTGCATATTATCAGATATATGCAATTATTGTAATTGTGCAACGCCATTATTACGAATGATAATTGACTGTCTCAGAAATAACTAAACAGTAGGTGGTGTTACAAAAAATTTTTGGTCAATTGTGCTACCATAATAATAATAAAAAAAAAAAATCGCCATGTGGCTGTCCCTAAAAACGAGATGTCTTTATTTTTGTTATTTTCTGAGCATATTAAGATATTTTATTGATCTCATAATAACAATAGCAAAATTTTGTTTACCTTTTTTATGTAGCACCAATAAGTCAGCAATGTTTTACATTTAATATGCCATATGTGCTCTTTACATATTTATAGTACTTTTAGACATTGCTTCTAAATAATCTAAAGGGTCCAGCGACAGCAGCTCTGTTCAGGTAAGAATGCATAGTGGCACAACAATATCAAGGATTTGCAGAGGCAAGCAATTTGATATTAAATAACTGAGCTAATAAAACTGCAAGGAAAACCCAAGTATATCATCAGCAATTATATTTGTTTTGGATGACATACACTTTGCTTTCGAGGCTGTAAAATGGAGTTTTGCCCAAGCAATAATTTAACATTAATTTGAAAAACACGGCAACTGGATCCCTTTTGTATAATTACTAATTTATCAAACTATAATTTATATAGACTCATTTTTCACTGATGTAAACACTAGGTCAAAAGTACAAAAGTAGATTCCCTTTTGTAAAGAGCACCTGCTCTCCTAAGTGTATAGCATACCTACAGTATACTGTAATATGAATGAATATTTATGTTTGATACATTGAGGTTATGATACACAAGTCACATAAAAGTCCTCGACCATCATACCTTCATTCCTGACAGTGCAGTCGCCATTGGCTTTGCCCTAATAATCAGGTATCCGGAATGCAGTCCTTCCTGTTATGAACGCAAACTTTGTGAATTGCTGTGAGACATGGTGACATAGGACTGACACCAAGATTTTTCTATCACTGTCCCTTTTTTTTTTTTAACTATATCAAAAGTATTACATCTTGTGAGACACCCACTGTGTTTTAAATGATCATTATTAACACATTACTAAATGATACTTTAAGAAGTTAATGCAAGGTATACGAAGGAGTAAGAGGTGATCAGAAGCATTCCAGACGCATTCCACACTTAAAAAGGAAGACATTCCTTTCTAGTTATGTATGTTCCCTTCTACAGACGTTTGCGCGCAGGTTCCGCGTGGCGCATAATAAAAAATTAAAAAAAACACACCTCACATATGTTCTGTAGAGGTTTACCATGTCATTGTCAGACTACTTGGTAAACTACATTTTTAGAAGTTTGAACAACCAAACCCTTTCAGCATACCTGAATATCGTGGGGTTTATTCACTAAAGGCAAATAGGCTGTTCATTTTGCAAGGGAGTTTTTTTTGGTGGAAATTTACTTTGGAAAGAATATCAAAAGATATGCAATAAAATAAGAAAATATATTTTTGCTTGCACATGATGGATGACAGAAGCCTGGAGAGCTTCACCTCATTTACTAAGCTAAGAGAAATTCCATTGAAAAGTGAAAATTCTCTTGCAAAATTATTAGCCTATTTTCCTTTAGTAAATCAACCCCTATATCTTTATGTCTGGTATATTAACAAAAGTATTGTTTTAGGGCCCATTCACACCACAAGCAGTGCAATGCAATAGAACGCATTTTTCACTGCACTCCGTCTCCACAATCCAAAATCCAAGTTATCCTATGGGCATAGTTCGCACTACTGCAGTGCAGTGTAGTCACAAAAAGACAGCTAGACTAATTTTTCCACACTGCAAATGCACACAAATGCATGTTAATGTGCAAAATGCACCTCAATGCAGTGCAGTGCACATAAAAGCCCAAAGAAGAAAGAAGATATAAGTAACCTCAAATGAAAATGCAAGCTTAGGAAAAATACACCACAAATGCATGCAATAATAAAAACACACATCAAATGCACATCACTGCACATGCAAAAACACACGCGTAATTTCTGCTGTAAATGGGCCCTTATAATATGTTAATAACATGTAAAGAAAAATGGGGTGCTAACCTAAAACAACTAGGTAGCAAGCCTTTTCATTCTGCCTACTCAAAAAAGAAATGATACAACAAAACTGCAACGTGGCTACCAATTAGCCGATCCCTGCTAAACCAGGCAAGATTCTAATCATCTATGGCTGGCTTAACTGACTAACTGGCACTGACGTGAACAGTAACAGGATTGCAGAGTATATGGTGGTGGGTAGTATGTGCAGGAGAAGAGTGTGGAGTATATAGTGGTGGGTAGTAGGTGCAGGATTGTGTCAGTATGGCAGTGGATAGTGTCAGTAGTGCAATAGACAGTGTCAATATTATTTTATTTTTCACAATTTTATTTTGTATTATTTTTAGGATTTTTTTCCACAGTGCTTTGGTTGGGGGGGGGGGGGGGTGGTCTGTGGACGGTTATGGATGGACGATGGACGGATTTTTTTATTAATACATATTATAGGAATGTATTTATTTCTTTTTATTACAACTTGATTTCTTCTTATTTTTCGGTTTTTTTTTTCCACAAATTTCACCTCCTCCCCCCCCCCAAGTTGGCAGTGGATTATATCAGTAGTGCAGTGGATGGTGTCAGTTAATTTTTTTGTTATTTTTGCAATTTATTTTCTTTTTTTCTTTACAATGCTTCCTTTTGGAGGGGGGAGGGGGGGGAGTGGACGGTGTCAGTGTTTTTTTTCTTCTTATTTTTACAATTTGAGACATTTCCCTATTGAGGAAGGGAAAGAGACTGAGGATAGAGAGTTCCCAGTCCCTTTCTTAGCAGCCTCAGATGCACTGAAGATGAATAGACAGAGGCTACTGTTCATTCATAAACTGAAGCATAATAAACAGTTCACAATACTCAGTTATGACTGGACAGTCAGTGATCACTGACTGTTCATTCAGGAAAGATCCTGACGGGGGGGGGGAGGGGACCGTAAAAGCACAGAAGGGAACAAGAGGAGGACCTGGGGTGAGGCAGGAGCAGGCAGGGAGCCAGATGAGGACTCAGAAAGCTGGGAGAGGACCAAGGGAGCCGCAGGGGAACACCGGGAGCTGGAGGAGGGCATGGGGGCCCAGACATTAAGGGACATTTGATGGGCAGTTGGGGATGATCCGTGTAGTGAGGGTTACAAGCCCCAATCTCCCTGTGTGGCTTCCAATGAAGCAGCTGACAGCTGCGGGAGGGAGTGGAGGAAAAGCGGCTGACAGCTGCTTTATTGAAAGCCACACAGGGAGACCGGTGCCTGTAACTCCCCGCACCAATCATCTGTGAGTCTCCTCAAGCACCCCTTGCTGCGCTCAGGACGCCGGGCCTAGTGCAATAGGGCCAGCTGTACTGGCTTATCCAGGCACGTCTTTAATATGCGCCCCCCCATGCAATTTTGCTCTCCACCCCAACATCTCAAAAAACAAACACACACACAGAATTATCCCAAAAAAAAAAATAAATATGTAAAATTGACCTGACAGCTCACATCACATTTAGAGAACGCTATGTGTGCTGCGGCAATGTCGGCCCCGTGCACACGCATGGGAGTGATGCAACTGCAGCCTGTCCATTCAACCGGTCAAAGCTTGAGAACCCGGAAAGAAGACTGGTAGAAGAGGGCTGTGCCGTGGGCCAAGGGGAGCCATGAAGGGCTCAGTTTGCAGGCAAGTCTGTCATAATGTGCTAGTATGCAGTGCATTATGACGTAAACCAGTGTTTTTATTTGTAAAAATTACTTTTCCACCACTTTAGGCCTGGTTTACAGGTATGTGGGTTAGTGGCCCACATTTAAATGGGCTGCCATGCCTGTATTTCCTGCAAAAAAAAGTGCATGCAGGATTGTAAAAATGCAGTGGCCTTGAAATTGCATCCTGTATTTGCACCATGCGACTTAACTGTGGTTCCTGCACACGCAAATGCACTGTGTTTTTAAATGCGTGGCCCACGCATCTAAAAATGCAGCATGTTTGCTGGTGCAAGAACTGTAGAGAAATCACACAGTGCAAAAGAAGAATACGATTTTAAGGCCCCTGCATTTATAAAATGCTGCATGCACCTTTTCTCTGTGGGAAACAAAGGCATGGCAGCGAATGGGCTGCTGTGCCTGTGCAAATGTGGGCCGCCAACCCATATATATGTGAACCAGGTCTAAAATAAGCGTATCAAGCAGTGAACCACAGCACTGTCTATGTGTGGAAGAGGTCAGCACCGTGACACTGGTCTGGTGGTCCATGCTGCATGCTCTCTAATAAATACAGCAGGGGCTCAAGGCCTGATCTGGTCAGGGTATTAAAACTCACTATCTATGGGGAGCAAGGGATCAGGTAGGGCAAAGACTTACCTGGTCCTGGCCAGCTGAGCTCCAATCACCATCTGTGGGCTCACACCAACACCAGTGCTGTTGACTTGGCTGCCACTACTACTAGCACTCTGACATTGGCTCCACTAAGTGGTCCTACCCCCAAGGCATCCGATGTATACAGGCAGCATCCATGGCAAAGGCGGGGTCAGATTGTCAGTGGAGCTCATGGCACCACCCTCTCCTTGCTCAAGCCTTGCACAGCAGCGGCAATATGCAGCACAGTGCACCGATTATATATGTGGAAGGAGTAATAATATTGTACCCATATGTGGAAGGAGTAATAATATATGTATTTGTGTGTGGATGGACTAATAATATTGTACAGGGGATGTGCACGGGGGCAGGGATGGTAGAAGGATGATTGGCATTCGGGGGTAGAGTAGGAGGAGCAGCAGTGCAGAGGGCTGGACAGGCGGAATTCCGATCTCAGCCGAGAGCCAGGGGAAACAGATTTAGACGGGGAACCATTCATGGCACAACACTGGCTGTCGCCTGTGTGTATGCATAGTATGCACAGTGGATTGGACCAGTGAATTTGCAGCTCTGATGGGTTTCCTGAATTGAAGTGCTGGGCTTTAAAGATGGCCCTGGGATTATCAGTGGCCCTGCCTGGCGCCGCCCCTGCCGCGGACAAAACAGTTTTGGTCCAGGGACAGTGTCCTTTGCCCGGGGACTGTCCCCAGAAATCGGGAATGTCTGGTCATATAACCTATTGTAGGGCGCATGTTTATGAGTGCTTCAGATACACATACAGGGATAGAGAACACCTACCAGAAAAAAAATCTGCTCAGAAGGTAGCATTTTTGACCAAAAATGCCTGCGTGGATTTCCTTCGGGTACTCTGGTCTCCTCCTACACCAAGACATGCTGATAGGTTAATTGTCTCCTGTCTAAATTGACTCTAGTATGTGTATGTATGTATGTATGTAAGAAAGGAACTTTAGATTGTAAGCTCCTTGAGGGCAGGAAATGGCGTGAATGTACAAATGCAAAGTGCTGCGTAAATTGTTGATGCTGTATAAATACCTGTAATAAATAAATCTTAGCAGTCACATTTTAGCATCCATAGACATCTCTCACTAACATAACTGCTTCAAAAAACTCAGGACAAAACTCCTCCAGAATACAGATCACACACTATTTCGATATTAATATACAGTTAGATACACCGTAACTTCTTGTATGTTCAAATAGCCACCTAAAAATAGATGAACTTACTTTCAGTGCACTTAATGGAAAATTCCCTAGGTGTACAATTATGATTCTGCCTGTAGTTCCCTAAGGAAGCATAGTAATATTAATGTTTGGGAATCATTATTAGCCTGTTTCTGTGGCAACCAGCAGAAGCTATGTTCATGCTATTTAAAAGCATATCACAGAAGAGACCAAGGACTAGTATTGTTTCCAAATTTGACATAAAATTAGCTTAGTGTGATGGTATCCTTCCGTCTGCGGCAAAAGAAAAAGCAATGCGCATACATCTTAGTGAGCTATGATTTTTTTTTTTTCATATGACGTTTCAAAATGTAGCACTTTTAATCCTCCTAATGATCATTTTTGGCTAATTCACACCAGCAACACTGAGCTGCATTGGCTATTGCATTCCCAAAGCAATAAACGGACAATTTCCCTTATATTCTATGGCTTCAGCTCATATAACCTGCTGCCTAAGACCCCTTTCACACTGGGGCGTTTTTCATGCGCTTTAGCGTTAAAAAATACGCCTGAAAGAAGCCGCAACTGCAATCCCAATGTAAAAGCCCGAGTGCTTTCACACCGAGATCCCTTTCATACTGGGGCGTTTTTCAGGCGCTTCAGCGTTAAAAAATACGCCTGAAAGAAGCTGCAACTGCAATCCCAATGTAAACGCCCGAGTGCTTTCACACCAAGGCGCTGCGCTGGCAGGGCGTCAAAAAAAATCCTGCAAGCAGCTTCTTTGCAGCGCTTTTGGAGTGGTGAATAAAGCGCCACTTCCCATTGAAATCAATGGGAAGCGCCTGTAAAACGCCAGAAAAACGCCTGAAAAACGCTATTGACAGCAGCGTTTTGTGGGCGCTTTTAACCCTTTATTTGGCCACTAGCAGGGGTTAAAAGCGCCCCAATAACGCTCGAAAAACGCTGGTAAAGCGCTGCTAGTTTAAGCGGCGCTTTACCAGCGTTTTTCGGGCGCTGACATTGTGAAAGGGTTCTTAAAGCACTTGGGCTTTCACATTGGGACTGCAGATTAGGCTTCTTTCAAGCGCTTTACAGGCGCTTTTTTTTAACGCTAAAGCGCCTGAAAAACGCCTGAAAAACGCCCCAGTGTGAAAGGGGTCTTAGTGTGCATTGAAAAAAAAAATAGGACATGCTGCATTTCCCCACAGAGCATTCTTATGTGTTAGAACATATATAACATCAATACATTACACCACTGTTACAAAAAAAAAAAAAAAAACTGTGTTTAAAAATGTACTGCAATGTGTGAAAATTACACTGTAGCATGGCCCAATGCAAGTTAGGAAACCACAAGCATGTGACCAGGCCGTTAAAGAAACAATATTATTTTTGCACACAGACACTGGGGCTTTAGTATAATCCTTTGCCAGCATCAAAGTCTGCTAATTTTAAATTTATGCCACATAAAGGCTCGCTCACACCTGCTGTGTTCCAACGCAAGAACAAGCCGTTCACATGCACTGCGTTGGTGTGTGCTGAAAAAAGTAGGACATGTTGCATTTTTTTTATGCAGTGTGTTTTAATACATCATAAAGTGCTGCAGCACATAAGAATTACATACAGTTAGGGAAAAATAGCAGACGTTGCATTGCATTTTAACAAAAAACTTCATAACACACTCCAGTGCATTGTGCCCTCTCCAATGCATTGTATCCTTAATAAGTTTTTATTTCTGTCCCAGAATGATACATTGATTGGAATCTTTCCAATAGCTTTATCTCCTATTTTGTAATGTCAAATTTTTTGTACATTGTTGAAAATTGTTTATACATACACACATATATATATATATATATATATATATATATATATATAAGATTTTTTTTTTACATATTTTTATTTTTTAAATCAAATTATTTTAATTATTTTATAAAATAAATGTTTTTTTCATATTTTTTAACACATTTTTAACCATGGTTTGTTTATTTATTGCTATAGAGGGAAGGATGGAACTTACCACTATGGCCCCCTGAGCACCGTGTTTTTATATTATATTATTATTTTGAGGTCTTGGAATTGTTGCCACTGGTCCTATCATTAAAGCATTTAGGACTTATGTATAAAAAGTAGCGTAAAACAAAAACATTTCTGGATGCCCATAACAACCAACCAACTCCTAATTATAAAAAAAATTGATTGATTGATTTATTTATCTGCAGATCTGCTGCTTCTTTTGATATTTGGTCTTCACAGAAGGCAACCTCTAGCTATGCATTTTTTCCCATCACAGGCTAAATTTGAATTGCCAAAGTTTGTGACAGGCCTACTTTAAGTAAAACTATTTCAAACTCCTAAGAATAATATAACACATCCCTAGTAAATTCCTTGTTATGGAATTTTTTACTCTCCATAAAAGTTTGTGACAAGCTGCATATCTATCATTCTTAAGTAGTTTTCTCTGTAAACATACAGGCCTTCCCCAGCATTATAACGGTTCCCACACATTGTCACAGGGTCATGAAAAGGGTTATTAATATAGAATTCATCGTGCTAATATATTCAATTTTTACAATAACTATGACTATGCCAGAATCGTGTAGCTCTGCACCAAATGTTCAGGTCATGTACAAGGCTCCATTTGCATTTCATGTAGCAAAAACGTGCGTTCCTACTCGCAATTTTTTGGGACAAATTCCACACATGGGAACTGGTGCCCGTGCCTTTGCTTCAGAGCCTGTGCCGTGACTGGTGCCTCCCGCGCACAGGCACCATGATCGGTGGCTCTCACACACACGCACCTTGGCCGGTGGCTCTCACACACAGGCACCTTGGGCGGTGGCTCTCACGCACAGGCACCTTGGGCGGTGGCTCTCACGCACAGGCACCTTGGGCGGTGGCTCTCACACACAGGCACCTTGGGCGGTGGCTCTCATGCACAGGCACCTTGACCGGTGGCTCTCACGCACAAGCCCTGTGACGTCATTGCAGCTCTGGCCACTGACAGCAATGGAGCCCGTGAACATGGATGTAACACCGGGGAAGAGGTCAGCCATCTCAGCAGTGTGTGGGTACTGCTGGAGGACTTTGTTCTAAGGTAACTATTTCATAATGAGCTAGTATGCGATACATAATAGCTCATTATGCCTTTTATGTCCTCTTTAAAAAAGGGACAATATTTATTTGAGCATTTTTTAAGCATAGTTAAGTGTATGTAATCTTTTAAAACACAATCCTTGGAATTCATAAAGACTGGCACAGTCAGATCTTGTGAAAGTGTCTCTCATTCATTTGAAAAGGTGAATAATGCGCAAATACATATACCTGCCTAGAACTTCCACTTGAATTTGGCTCATGCTGCACCACCTTTAGAATGCGCATAAGAAACTTTAGCAAAATCTGTCAGAGCCAGTTTTCCTCTCTGTACTGTACACCAAAAAAGAATTGGTCCTAATTAGCTCCCCTTTTACATTTGGCATACTCAATGCGACACAATGTACAACTGGCGTGTATTAGAACTACCTGAAATATCAGAACCAAAAGTGTCACAAATGCTTCATGAATTTGGCGCGATACATTAACAAAAGGGATTATTGCCAGAAAAGTTACGCGGCAGCTTTATTGAATTCCCCCCCAAGACATATAGGCAGTTCACTTTGCAAGGGAATCTTTCCCAGAGATTAGTGAATGTGGTGAAATTTTACTTTGCAAAAAATATCCAATCCAGGTGCAAGGAAAATAAAAAAAGCTGCATTTCTGCATGCGTGTTTGGATTATGAAGCAGCAGCGCTTCACCTCATTTACTAAGTTCTGGGAAAAAATGCACTTGCATAGTGAGTAGTTTATTTGTGGCAAATCAACCCTATTGGCTCATTAATATTGATCTATTATTAATATATTGAGCTTGTTACATCTTTGCAAATTTAGCCTTTTCATCTTTCTATTACTGTTCTTTTAAGGCTCCATGCATTTTTTAAGCTCCTAAAAGCTACTATGAGCATTTTTTTCTGCTCCTAGAAGCATATTAGTGTTATCATATCTGTCCATCCACACTATCTTATGATAGAATACTTTTTCAAGCTTCAGCGTTTAGGAACAGAAATAAAACATTTTTTATAGGGTTTGTGGGAGCGTTTCCCCAGCAGAAAAACAAAACTCCAAAACTGCTAAACGCTCCTAAATGCTACTAAAGTGCTCCTTACAGCTTTTTTTTCTTCATGTACTGTAAAAAATGCTAATGAAACACTAACGCTCCTTCACACTTGTATGCCCATTTTCACTGACTTCGTTTGCTCAGCGGGGATTGATCTTTTGATCCCCGCTGACCCGGCAGATGACAGGTCCATCTCTGCTCACTGTGGAGAGACGGACCTGTCAGAGCCCCGCTCTCCTCTATGCGGGACCGGATGAAAACAGATCCGCCTGTCCGTTTTCATCCAATCAGCCAAATGGATGGAAAATAGGGTTTCCACCCCCTGGATTTAGCAGATTGGAGTGGTTCGGATGTCAGTGGACATGTCACCGCTGACATCCGTCGCTCCATAGAGGTGAATGGAGCGTCCGTTTAGATACGCCTGAAAAACTGATAGGAGTACCTGATCGGTCCGTATGTGTGAAAGGGGCCTAAAAGCTAATAATAAAACGCTACTACAAGCAAGCACAAAAATGCTATTATCTGCTTTTTTTCTACTGTTTTTTGAGCTTGTAAAAACTGCACATTTGCTAACTGGGACTGGACACAATGGCTTGCTCTATAGAAGACATCACCCAGGTAAGAGCACTGACCTTTTATGTATACCTTTAACACAAATATGAATAACTAATCTAAAATACAAAGCCAATGCAGACAGAAAATGGGAGGAGGAAAAGTTGGAAAGGCCTACATACTTCGCTAGTAGCCCATTACTATGATGAACAGTCCCAACAACCAATAGCAACAGCCCACTAGCAGCTAAATTTGGGTCACAGGAGGATGAAAGTAAGTGAACTCCTGTAAAGCGGAGTTCCAGTCTGGGGGAAAAAAAAAATAAAAGTCAGCAGCTACAAATATTGCATATAAGGACACTTACCTGTCCATCAGCTTTGAGTGCAGCTGCTGGCATTGCAAGTAAGGGAAACTGGCAGTGAAGCCTTCAGGCTTTACAGCCAGTTTCCTACTGTGCATGCACGAGTTTCACTGCACTTTCTGAATGGTCCCACCATCTTCTGGAACACACACAGGTCCCAAAAGGCAGCGGGTGGAAGAAGGGGTTGGATATGATGTAGATGGCTGAGTGGGCAATCTTACCAGAAAGTGGGAGCAGGTGCCTGTCAAAACCAAGTACCCGTTCACCCCTTCAACAGCTGGAGGTTTGCTAATTGCAGATCCCTGATCTAGGAAGTGCTGGAATCCACCAGCACCTCAGAGGGATATCTGGCTATATTCCCCAGAGAGCGTACACTTGATTGGCTAGACGTAGCAGTGATCTGCCACCTACAGATGAACATTTTTTACACGTTCTCCTGTAAATCGCAAATTTGTTGATTCTTAGTAAAAGTGTTTCCATACTACACTTAGGCCGCGTACACACGGGCGGACTGTTCGCCCAACCTTGTCCGCTGAACAGTGTTTGGGCGGACAGTCCGCTCGTGTGTGGGCTTTCAGCGGACAGTTTCAGCGGACAGTTGGACGGACAAGGTTTTTCGGAAATTCCGAAAAACTGTCCGCTGAAACCTTGTTTCAGCGAACAGTCCGCTCGTGTGTAGGCTTGTTCGTCAAACAAAGTTGCGCGCATGCTCAGAAAGGATTTTCACGCCGAAAGCTATAATGCAGTGTATAGGACGTCGTATTTTTCGTCCCGACGTACGGCACGTTCACGTCATCGCGCACGGTTTCAGCGGACTGTTCGTTCGTCGTGTGTGGCCATGTCCGTCCATGCTAATTTTGAGCGGACTGTTTGCCGAAACTGTTGGACGGACAAAGTTGGGCGAACAGTCCGCGCGTGTGTACGCGGCCTTAGTTGGCGCTGCTCTCTCTTTTTCCTTTTTTTTTTCTTTTTATGGCCATGAATGCTGCACACAAATATGCACATTAATGCCTGCGAGTGCATGACCACATTAAATAACATGCAGCTGCGTACATGGGCATAAAAAAACTGCCAGCTGCATTTTTTTATGTCTGTGCGCACAGGCCCCATTCACACCTGTGCGACTTGTCATGCGACTTTGGACATAAGTCGCAGCCCATTCTTTTCAGTAGCACCCGTTCAGATTGGTGTGACTTAAAGTTGCAGCGATTTTGAAAAGGTGCTTGCACTACTTTAGTGAGACTTTTAATGAGACAAAGTTGGATCAAAGATGCAATCAAAGTCGCAACAAACTGGAAACTGACCACCAAAATAAGGGGCATTCTTCCAATTGACCATCATTACCACCATTGTAAGGGGCATAATTCCCTTTGACTACCATTATCAGGATCATTCTTTCTACTGACCACCATTGTAAGGGACATTTTTTCCAATGACTATCAACGTAAGAGATATTCTTCCCTCTGACTATACAGGAAACATTTCTTCTTTCCCCCATACTGTGATACATTATAACGATATGATTCTCTGGAATGACTTTTGTGCAGTTTGCAGAAAGTTTAGATGACATAATTGCCACTGTTCATTTTTAACTAAGAACATCACACAATTAACAAGAGACTATGACAGTGTGATAAATATTGGAATATTTATACCACAAGGTAGAAGAAAGCTGGGAAACACTATCCGATTGCATTTTTACACACCACATACACCACAAAGGAAGCCCCCAGTGACTGCTCGGCATCCCAGCAGAGGTAATGACGTGTCAATAGAACCATCCTTAGAAATACTCATCATTGCATACGATCTTGTAAAAAATCAATGACTCGTGTAAACATCCTTGCCACATTATTGTGCGGAATAGTAGATCACTCCTGACGACTATTCCAAATAAAACAAAAAAAAAATACCAGTAATCATAATGCGGTATGTTGATCTAAAGCAGTGATTCTCAACCACGGTGAAGTGGAACCCCAGGGTTCCTCCAGAGGTTGCTAGGGTTTCCTTCAGCATTGGGCCATTTCTGCCTCTCAGATAAGTTCCCACTCACACCATTGATCTTTTTAGCTATCTGTAAAGGGTAATTCTTCCCAAAGACCACAAGTGTAAGGACCATTCTTCACACTAATGTACCATGAGCAGGGCAGGACTTAGGGTGGTGGGGGACCCTGGGCTTGAGTCACTTTTGGGCCCTACCTTCCATACATTACCGTATTTATCGGAGTATAACACATACCCCAAGTTTAGGAGGGAATTTTAAGGAAAAAATATTTAAATGCCCATTAATGCAGCCTTATCAGTGTCCATCTGCAGCCTTGCCCATCAATCTGCAGCCTTGTCCAGTGTCATTTGCAGCCTTGTCATTGCAGTCTTGAAGTTTAAAAATAGCGCCGCCAAGATACAGAGTCCTGTGTATCTCGGCGTCTCTCGGGCCCTCTTGGCGGTGTAACGACATATTCAGAGACCCATCACAGTTTGCTACGGAAGTGGCATTCCGTTGCCGCCATCTTGGTACACCCCACACTCGTCCACAGTAAGGATACACTAAGAAGGGGTAAAGCGGACATGTTGTTACACCCACCGGAGTTTTGCATTTTACATGTATTTATAACAGTAAAGTCAATTTATATAGTAAAATACAGGACTTATAACTCCGTCTGACTACTTAGATCTTGAATTTTAAAAGCAGCGGCAACCATGCCAATCTCACAGGTTTGCTAATCTGACAGAAGTTTGCTGCTTTTAAAATTCAACATCTAAGTAGTCAGACGGAGTTCTAAGTCCTGTATTTCACTATATACTAACTTTAATGTTATAAATACGTCTAAAATGCAAAACTCCGGTGGGTGTAACAACATGTCCGCTTTACCCCTTCTTAGTGTATCCTTACTGTGGACAAGTGTGGGGTGTAGCAAGATGGCGGAGAAGGAATGTCACTTCCGTAGCAAACTGCGATGGGTCGCCGAATATGTCCTTACAGTGGCTCTCGGGTCCTCTTGCAGTCCCGAGTGGAGCCAAGAGTAGCCATGTGTACTCGGCTCGGCTCACAGTCACGCCCAGTCCGTGTTATGTCCATCATAGGGCGGGACTGGGCGTGACTGTAAGTGGAGCCAAGGCGAGTACACTCGGCTATGTATCTCGGCGGGGCCCATGGGCTTGAGCCCAGTCAAGCCCAATGGTAAGTCCTGCCCTGATCATGAGTTGTACATTTCTAATTTTTAGCAGGGGTTCCCCAAGACCAGAGAACTATTTGAAGGGTTCCTCTGTGTTGAAAAGGTTGAGAAAGGCTGATCTAAAGTTTAGACAGTAAGTAAAATGTGCATGGTTATTACCTAACGATTGACTTCTAAAGTGGCGGAAGTTATTTTTTTGTAAATAAAAACACAATGGTTAGGCTTGTTTTACTTGGCCTAAAGCTAAAAAACATAAGGGCTATGGCATCTGAAGGTGTCAGCCACGCTAAATGTGGAAGTTTCAGTTCTCAAGCATTCCTAGCAATGCTATGACTGTGTAAAAATGCCATTTGCATTTACATACAAAAGGTCAATGGCACAGGCAATCAAACCCCAATATAATACAATATACTATATGTCATATACAGGCAAGATTCAAGAAATATAAAACATAACATAGCAAGCTTTTTTAGTGCGTTACAGCTCAGATCATCCCTTCAAAAAATCAAACATGTTATTATACACTTGTGGTGTCTTCTCTCACTTACACCCATAACCCCCTGGGATGGGGCAGGCTCTCATCTTGGTTACACATAGTCAAAAACCTTGAGGTGTCATTTGGGCTCTGACATTTATATGTGGCTAAGAACTGGCAAACCCTACAGAACAGTCTTCCAGCAGGATATATGTTATACATACTCTGGTGCTTCACCTGCTGCCAATATCCGGCAATATACACTCCAAGGTTGCATATAATAGACGCACAATATTCATTTAGCTTAATCCATTTTCTTGGCAGATGTGTACTATATATATATATATATATATATATATATATATATATATAATGTAGTTACAGAAAAAAACAGCATACAATTACAGCAATCCATTAAAAATCAATCAGCCTATGTGCGTATCCTTCAGCTGTAAAATACAATAACCTGGAATAGGAAAAACAACACCAGCCTTATGTTTTGGCATGATGTTACGCATTTTTAACGTCTGCAATGGTGGTCATATTTGATAATTTGCCAACTAAGCAAAAACTGTACATTTCTATAGACTTTTGAAAACACGTTATGTTTCTATGACTGGATCACACGCAAAGAAAATGCTCACGTGAGCTCGATTATCTGCATTTTCTTTATATAATACTGAACACGAAGCGTGAAGTGAAATCCTGCAATGATGCAAAAGCCTTATGCCCACGTGCCACATTATATCAACATTCAGCAGAAAGAAAATATAAGCAGATTTTCTGATTACTTTCCCTATAACCATAGTATGTGTTTGACTGTTTTATTCCAGAATGCCTGTGTTCATGCTAAAATACTCCAAAACTTATAATACATCTAAAACTGAAATGACCTTGAACGCTGCTGCCTTCCAATTGTTGAATGCCTTTAGGGGTTTATATAAAAGAATACAAGTTTGTCCTGTTGACACCTCTAGGTACAGGTATGGGAAACCACTTTACCCCTGAGGAAACCATGAAATAGTCTTCATGCCCTTGGGAATCCCTGCTAATACCAAATAATTGGGGTTCATGGGGAAAAATACCACTTACATTGGTAGTCAGTGTGAAAAATGCCCCTTACATTGGGGGTCAGTGGGAAGAATGCCCCTTACATTGGGGGTCAGTGGGAAGAATGCCCCTTACATTGGGGCTCAGTGGGAAGAATGCCCCTTACATTGGGGCTCAGTGGGAGGAATGCACCTTACATTGGGGCTCAGTGGGAAGAATGCCCCTTACATTGGGGCTCAGTGGGAAGAATGCCCCTTACATTGGGGCTCAGTGGGAGGAATGCACCTTACATTGGGGTTCAGTTGGAAGAATGCCCCTTACATTGGGTTTCAGAGGGAAGAATGTACCTTACATTGGGGGTCAGTGGGAAGAATGCCCCTTACATTGATTGTCAGTTGTAAGAATTCCCCTTACATTGGGGGTCAGTGGGAACAATGCCCTTACATTGGGAGTCAGTGGGAAGAATGCCCCTTACATTGATTGGGGGTCAGTGGGAAGAATTCCCCTTATATTGGTCATTAGTAGAAAATGGGAAGAATAATCTTTATATTGGTTGTCAGTGGAAAAATGCCCCTCGTAGTCAGTGGGAAGAATGTCTCTTACATTGCTGATCAGTGGGATGAACACCCCTTACTTTTGAGGTAAGTGGGAAGAATATCTCTTACATTGATAGTCAATGGGAAGAATGCCTCTTGATTTGGTAGTTAGTGGGAAGAATGCTCCTTGCATTGGTGGTCAGGGGGAAGAATGCTCCTTGCATTGGTGGTCAGGGGGAAGAATGCTCCTTGCATTGGTGGTCAGGGGGAAGAATGCTCCTTGCATTGGTGGTCAGCGGGAAGAATGCTCCTTGCATTGGTGGTCAGCGGGAAGAATGCTCCTTGCATTGGTGGTCAGCGGGAAGAATGCTCCTTGCATTGGTGGTCAGCGGGAAGAATGCTCCTTGCATTGGTGGTCAGGGGGAAGAATGCTCCTTGCATTGGTGGTCAGGGGGAAGAATGCTCCTTGCATTGGTGGTCAGGGGGAAGAATGC